>NC_084572.2:31729302-31736802 GCF_033978685.3 Nerophis lumbriciformis | reverse complement strand
GAGCCACAAGGCCTACGAAGGAGCTTTCATGTCTGGAAAAGTGCCGACTGTGCATTGTTGATGCTGCGTATCGCCCGTACTTGTCAAGGGGGGGCCTCAGGGTACCATCTCGGAGCCAAATCTCTTAAGCATCAATATTTTGTGACTAAAATGTAACCTCCATGCTGATTGACGACTGTATCGACGGTTAAAGTTCATCGCTGTGAACAACTTTTGCATTGTCAAAAACGTATACTCAGTGGCCTAGTGGTTAGAGTGTCTGCCCTGAGATCGGTAGGTTGTGAGTTCAAACCCCGGCCGAGTCATACCAAAGACTATAAAAATGGGACCCATTACTTCCCTGCTTGGCACTCAGCATCAAGGGTTGGAATTGGGGGTTAAATCACCAAAAATGATTCCCGGGCGCGGCCACCGCTGCTGCTCACTGCTCCCCTCACCTCCCAGGGGGTGATCAAGGGTGATGGGTCAAATGCAGAGAATAATTTCGCCACACCTAGTGTGTGTGTGTGACAATCATTGGTACTTTAACTTTTAGTATTGAGAGTTCAGCGAGTTCAGTGGTTCTCAAAGTGAGGGGGGGAGACATGGCGAGTGGGGGGAGGGGGGGGGGGGGCACGAGTGACGAGAAGTTTTTTTATATTTAATTGTTTTTTTTGTTTGTTTTAAAAAAAATAATTTTTCTATACAAATTGATCGATTGACTGATCGAGAAGTTCATTGACATCTTAAAGAATTGAATCCATGTAATGCTTTAAAAAGGCAAATGGATGGCACAAAAAGCCAAAAGGCTTATTTCCATTGTGGCCCATTAAATATTCATCACAGTTTGATACATTCAATAATAAAATATATACAACCTGTAAAATGTATTTGAAAAAAATTACATTAAAAAATGGATAAATTATCTAAATATACACAGTATACACCTGAGAAAGGTCACAACAAACGCCACCAGACAATATCATTAATTACAACACAACAACTTTCAGCTACAGCCCGATTGCAAAAGCCACAACAAATGCAAACAACACAACAATGATTTGAAGCCGCAATACAACTTTAAGTCACAACGATTGAGTAAACGGAAGTGACATATACATGTGTATATATATATATATATATATATATATATATATATATATATATATATATATATATATGTATATATAGACATACATATATGTATATACATATCCAGCTGGCAGCATCTTTTCCTTAGCTGCCAGCTGCGTATACGATATATATATATATATATATATATATATATATATATATATATATATATATATATATATATATACACACATATATATATATATATATATATATATATATATATATATATATATATATAGACATACATATATGTATATACATATCCAGCTGGCAGCATCTTTTCCTTAGCTGCCAGCTGCGTATACGATATATATATATATATATATATATATATATATATATATATATATATATATATATATATATATATATATACGCAGTATTTTGAATGGCCCTTTGAAGGGAGCCGACTCTTCAAAGAGCCACAAATCCCATCTCAAGTCCTCACGAGAGCGTGAGTGGAATGAGGAAAACTTGCATTCCCTTCGGTATGTAGGCGGAGATAAAAGCAATCGATCGCAGACCAGTGGATCAGAATTACTAGGGATCACAGATTCACACATTTTTATGCAGAATTACAGCATTAAAACAAAATAAACAGTAATAGCACATTTTTAACATTTCACTTTTTTAATCCTGATAGAGTTTAACTTTCAAATAATTATTGAAATGTTACCCTTGACTGGATGATCCCTTCTCATTTGAACACATTTGCAAACACGGCAGTAAAACGGCTGATCAAACAAAACAGAAGTCATCGCCATGGACCCACGAGCTGCGCAAGCTGGCTCTCCAATCAGCTAAACAGACTCGATAACTCCACGGTGACGTTTTGGTGGATTTACGAAACTGAAACAATACAAAACTGTCCAAAGTCGGGACCCGAGGTGGACTCTCACTATTATGTTGGATCCACTATGGACTGGACTGCCACTATTATGTTAGATCCACTATGGACTGGACTCTCACTATTATGTTAGATCCACTATGGACTGGACTCTCACTATTATGTTGGATCCACTATGGACTGGACTCTCACTATTATGTTAGATCCACTATGGACTGGACTCTCACAATATTATGCTAGATCCACTCGACGACAATTGCACCGGTTGCCCTAGGGTGGGGGTCCCCACATCTGCGGTCCTCTCCAAGGTTTGTCATTGTCCCATTGGTTTGAGTTGTTCCTTGCCCCGATGTGGGATTTGAACCGAGGATATCGTTGTGGCTTGTGCAGCCTTTTGAGACACTCGTGATTTAGGGCTATATAAATAACCTTTGATTGATTGATTGAAAACGCCATTGTCCCTTCTCATTTGAACACATTTGCAAATCTAATCTTTTTAGTCTTTTTTTTTTTTTTAAACATGTACATGTGGACCTGGATTAGTTTTTGCCTCATCCCTCACGTGTGATTGGATGTTTCCTCGGTGTGGAAAAAGATGATGCAGGTTATCTGCTCACGGATGCTACCCGGTGGTTGCCTGAGCACACGAACCGACCCCCTTCAGGCACACGCAGGATTCTCACAGGAATGAGGCAACGATCCATCCGGACCCATAGTCTCAACTGGATCTTGGTACTGTGGAGGATGCATATATGTTTAAGAGTTCTTTCTTTTTACATAGCCATGTTTAGATCAGCTAGTACTTTGTATATTCTACCAGTCTCTTTTTGTCTTCAGATTGTCTGTTTAGTGTCTTAAACCACCAGGAATGTGAAACCAGACCCCCAAATCTTCCTTATCAGTGTTGCGAGGGGGAGAGGGGGGGCTTTCTTTGTGTGCAATGAGTTGGCTTTTCCGTTTGAATGTTAGATCAACTAGAGTAGCCGATATGAATGTATTGGTTAAACTGCTCTCCTAAAGCTTTAGTAAAACTTGAAAATATTCCTATTCTGTCTTGATGGTCCTTCTTACTCAGCATATATGTCATCGAAATAACTTTGGGTTGACCAGTAACTTAGATTCCCTGGAAGGAAGAACTGGTCTGACGCAACAGTACACAAGCATGTTTTTTTTATAATTCATGCATTGTTTTATGATGTGATGGATTATTTTCTGTTTATTGTCCTTCCGGGACCTCCCAGAAGTCGTACGTTCAGTTTGGCCGCAGTACAGGCAAGGTTATTTACGCGTTCATCACCTCATGATTGGATTAGCGCCCCCCGGAGGATCTTCCAAGGATATCGAAGGGTCATGAAAAGGACATCAGCCACGTCCCGGAGGACTTTTTGTCCACATTATGGCCAACACTGCTCGCCATCTTTCATCAACACGCCATCGTCGCACTTGATCAACTCGTTAAGTCGACGCAGGTTCCTCGCAATCGACCGGCCTATTAATTAATTCAGAACAACATGTACTACTTAATCCTCTGGTCTCAGCGGCAAACTAAATCAAAGCGAGGGAGGGGGGGAGAGGTAATCGTTACTAAACGCCCGGCAGCGGTTTCGCTCGACCCTGGTCCACAGCGACTTGCTAATATTTGTACAAGGCGTGTTTGCCTTGGCTTGGGATCCAGCCTGGGAGACAGGACCACCAGGGAGGACCAGGATGTCTCCAAAGACTTCTGGAGGTTGCAGCGATTCACAATTCAACCAAAAGCGTGTCCTCGAAGCAAAACAATCTGCAAAGCTCAAAACAAAGCAGGAATTTAACAACTTGTTTTTGCTTTTTCTTTGGCTTTTTTTTCTAGTAAGCCGATTGGCGTTCAAGCCTGTAAGACTGCGGTGTCACCATTAGTGATACGGTACCAATTATCCGTACCTGGGAAGCAATACCATTATTAAACGGTACCAATTTTCACTACTTTTGTGTGCGTTAATAAATATTAATTGTTTTTGATAACATAATCTCATTTTTATTGCAATGTTTAAAAAGGAGCTGACTATGCTAACTGCTGTCTAGTTCAGTGATTTTCAACCTTTTTGGAGCCAAAGCACATTTTTTTCCATTAAAAAAAAATACGGAGGCACACCACCAGCAGAAAAGGTTAAAAAATGAAACTCATCCAGGTTCGTCGTGCCTTATTTTGAGTTTGGTGTTGTTTCCTGTGTGTAGTGCTTTAGTTCCTGTCTTGCGCTGTTATTTTGGTGACCCTTCCTGTTTTGTTGGTGTTCTCCTGTAGCAGCTTCACGCCTTCCTTTGAGTGCTATTGCCCGCACCTGCTTTGTTTTCGCAATCAAGACTATTTAAGTTGTGCGTACGCTACCCTTCTTTGTGGGGACATTGTTGATTGTCATGTCATGTACGGATGTGCTTTGTGGACGCCATCTTTGCTCCACACGCTGTAAGTTTTTGCTGTCGTCCAGCATTCTGTTTTTGTTGACTTTGTAGCCAGTTCAGTTTTACTTTTGTTTTACATAGCCATCCCTATGCTTCAGTGCCTTTTCCTAGCGGGACTTGCCTTTTGTTAATTTTTGGTTTAAGCGTTACATACCTTTTTTACCTGCACGCTGTCTCCCGCTGTGCTCTGCATATTGGGATCACGGCAAACCATCCTCAACGCGTTCTGACTTCTACAAAGCAAAGAACTACCCATTTACCATTGTAGGTGTTTATTACCTTTTGCATTCATATTTTGCTGTTTGTTACATTTTTGTTGTGTTTTGCTTGATTGTAAAAGATGTCTATGGAGGAGCTAGTCTGAGAAGCAACATATTTTCATATGTTGTTAATATTCAGTCTTTTATTGTTCATAGTTAATATTGTAAGTCCCACTTTCTTTATTTTAATGTACATTTTGGGTGTCCCATTCAGTAAAAAACTGTAAAATTCCATTCCGTTTTTTTTGAGCTGGTCTGTTTTTAGAACTCTATCGTACATTGTGACTTTTGGTATAAGTGTTCTTGAAAAGAAAAAAAAGAAAAAGGACCCAAACACACATACTGTACAGCAGATTTTTACAAAATAGCAACATTAAGCTTTTAAAATGACTGCAATGGCGGTCAAGAACGTTACATAATGAGTAGTGTAGGCACATCAGCGACGACTTTGTCACGGGAGTCTTAAGAAATTAAAGATTAAGTGAGAGACGCTCTGATCGTTCAACGGTATCGGACAATTTTTGTGGAAAAAATATGACGTCAGCCAATGCTGATCGTAAAAACCGATCCCCTTCCGGTTGATACTGTATTCATTTCATTGCTTTGTACATTATTCCTATTTACTAGAGATGTCCGATAACGGCTTTTTTACCGATATCCGATATGCCGATATTGTCCAACTCTTAATTACCGATACCGATGTATACAGTCGTGGAATTAACACATTATTATGCCTAATTTTGTTGAGATGCCCCGCTGGATGCATTAAACAATGTAACAAGGTTTTCCAAAATAAATCAACTCAAGTTATGGAAAAAAATGCCAACATGGCACTGCCATATTTATTATTAAAGTCACAAAGTGCATTATTTTTTTTAACATGCCTCAAAACAGCAGCTTGGAATTTGGGACATGCTCTCCTTGAGATAGACTATGAGGAGGTTGAGGTGGGCAGGGTTGAGGTGTGTGTGTTTAGCGGGGGGTGTATATTGTAGCATCCCGGAAGAGTTAGTGCTGCAAGGGATTCTGGGTATTTGTTCTGTTGTGTTTATGTTGTGTTACGGTGCGGATGTTCTCCCGAAATGCGTTTGTCATTCTTGTTTGGTGTGGGTTCACTGTGTGGCGCATATTTGTAACAGTCTTAAAGTTGTTTATACGGCCACCCTCAGTGTGACCTGTATGGCTGTTGACCATGTATGCATTGCATTCACTTGTGTGTGTGAAAAGCCGTAGATATTATGTGACTGGGCCGGCACGCAAAGCCAGTGCCTTTAAGGTTTATTGGCGCTCTGTACTTCTCCCTACGTCCGTGTACACAGCGGCGTTTTAAAAAGTCATACATTTTACTTTTTGAAACCGATATCGATAATTTTCGACATTAACTTCTTAAAGCATTTATCATAGCATCCCTACTATTTACCAATGATTGGAGGGTGTTCAGTATTCCAGTCAAACACCTGCTGCCGGAGTTCCGAACACATCGCATCTCCTCACAGAGTGCGTCTTTTCTCCTCACAAAAAGTACACAACACACTTTGCACGCGCACAACGCCCTTGCCACTGAGACCATGACACTTTTAGCATCAAAGCCTTCACCAACACAACAAAAATCAGTTGTCAGCAGCCGTCTACCTCCTGCTGCTGCTTTGTGTGTGTGTGTGTGTGTGTGTGTGTGTGCGAGGGGTTTAAGTCTCATTTTGTGTCTCCAAGTGGTGGCCACTGCACAAAAAACACACGCACACACACAGAGAACTCGCCCTGCTGAGATTTAGGCAGCATCCCCTCACGTAGAGCAGAGAGGATGAAATTGTACTTCAAATAGATCTATGTCACTGCGTGTGCGTATGTGTGTGTGTGTGTGTCTTGCTGTTGGTGAGAATTTGTACTCAGGTTTAGAGAGGAAAAAAGAAGAATCCCTGTGTGGCAACAGGCTTATCGTCACAAGTGCCGATAGCACCACTACACACTTGACACACACACACACACACACACACACAGGTTAAACCTTGAGGCATCGCGATGCATCAATAGTCAATAGTTTGTGCGTTTTTGTAACTTCCACACCATTCCGAACAGTATGACCGGGCAATGTCAGCGTGGTTGTCATGGCGACAAAAAACAGGTGCGAGTCACAAAGAGTCTAAAACGGCTCGTGAGTAAATATGTGTTCAATAATTATAGTTGCATATTACTTACACATAGAAGGTACCCAGTAACAAACGTGTCCGCGTCATTCAACTTACTGCGTCCTGAGCCTACCTTCATTGATTAAGTCAGTGTTTCTCAATTATTTTCCGTTACGCGCCCCCCCAAAGAAGAAGAAAAAAACATTACATGCCCAGCCCCCCCACCCACCCTTTGCTGCGACTATAAATAGTCTCATTTGTCTATAAGTACACCTGTGCATACCAATTTATTAGCGTTGTACGGTATACCTGTATTAGTATAGTACCACGATACTAATACATCATATTCGGTACTATACCGCCTCTAAAAAGTACCATATCTTCTTTCATTTAAAAAAAAATTTATATTATGTTTATAAACTCTGTAAATATTTCCCTGGACACATGAAGACTTTGAATATGACCAATGTATGATCCAGTAACGATTTGGTATCGGATCGATACCCAAATTTGTGGTATCATCCAAAACTAATGTAAAGTATCAAACAACAGAAGAATAAGTGATTATTACATTTTAACAGAAGTGTAGATAGAACATGTTAAAAGAGAAAGTGAGCAGATATTAACAGTAAATGAACAAGTAGATTAATAATTCATTTTCTACCGCTTGTCCTTAATAATGTTGACAAAATAAAAGAATGATAAATGACAA
>NC_084572.2:31721802-31724302 GCF_033978685.3 Nerophis lumbriciformis | reverse complement strand
CATATTCTTAACAGTGTTAAAGTTGTTTATACGGCCACCCACAGTGTGACCTGTATGGCTGTTGACCAAATATGCATGCATTCACTTGTGTGTGTGTGTGCTTGAAATTAACGTTATCATTAAACCAGTATAAAGATCATACAACGTGTCAGCATTTCTTGACATCTTCGAGTAAAGACCATTGTTAAACCCGTCCAACGCTACATTATTATGTGACTGGGCCGGCACGCTGTTTATATGGAGGAAAAGCGGACGCCTGGACAGCATGCGGCTGTTAAGGGGTATAGGTTTCAGGTGAGAGAGGACGCAATATTGTTGTCTGGGTGGAAATCGGGATAACGGTTTCCCCGGGAAATTTTCAGGAGGGGCACTGAAATTCGGGAGTCTGCCAGGAAAATCGGGGGGGTTGGCAAGTATGGTGTGAGGTGGGGCCAGGGCGATGAAAGGATATTAATATGTAGCGTGACAGACAATCGATATTAATAAAAATGCCAATTTTCGGTAGTTTTGTGTGTGTTCATTTGGTGATAAATGTTCATTTGTTTTACAAGAAAATGTTGACATCAAACTAGGGTTGTACGGTATACCGGTATTAGTATAGTACCACGATACTGATGAATGTATCGCTGCTCAATAGAGAGTGTGCTAACATACTGCATGTGTGTATGGTATGCCAGCTGCACGGCGGCAGAGAGAAATGCACTTCAGAGGGTCATAAAAAGTGCCATGAAGATTACTGGCTGCTCTCTCCCCTCCCGCGATGAACTGTACAGTGCCAGGTGCCTCTAAAAAGCCCAAAACATCATAAGGGACCCATCTCACCCTGGACATAAACTTTTTGAACTGCTGCCCTCTGGCAGGGGATACAGGACAATAAAATGCTGGACAAACAGGTTTACGAACACTTTTTACCTGAGAGCAATAGTGTCGCTGAACACAAGACAAGAATGACTGTGCATGTGAGCTGTGTGCTTGGTATTTTTATCTATTTATCCATGTTCTTATGTGTTATTATGAATTTGCACTAAATTAGTTTTGCTTACAATTTTGTTGTACAATGTACAATGACAATAAAGATATATTCTATTCTATTCTATTCTAATAACTCAGTTTCACAAGTTCAAATCTTGATCTTATTGGTACAAATGATGACAGTCTAAAGTGGCTTTATTTTGCTTTACTTTAATTTAATTTAATGTATTTTAATTTAATGTAATTTTTTAAATTGTTTTTAATTTATTGCATTTACTAAGTGTTTTTATTTTTTAACTATTATAATTTAATTTTTTTTATTAAATTGTATTTTATTAATTTTTTTAAATGTGTGTACTTTAATTTAATTTGTTTCAATTTAATTTATTTAAAAAAATGTTTAATGTAATTTATTTTATTTTAATACAATTTGAATTTGATTTAATTAATTGTGTTTGTTTTTATTGTTTTTAATTTATTGAATTTACTACGTGTTTTTATTTTATTTTACTATTATTAAAAAATATTACATTTTATTTGATTAATTTTTAAAAATGTGTTTACTTTAATTTAATTTGTTTTAATTTAATTTATTGAAAAATGTTTTAATGTAATTTATTTGAATTTCAAAAAAATTGAATTTAATTTAATAAAATGTATTTGTTTATTGTTTTTAATTTTATTTAATGTTTTTATTTTATTTTATTTTTTAATTTAAATTTTTTTAAATTTAATTTATATTTATACTTCTTTTTTTTTTTTACTTTACTTTAATTTGTTTTAATTAAATGTGTTTAATTTAATGTATTTTTAAAAATAAAATGGTATTTTATTTTATCAGCCCGAGCAGCGGAGCCAGCTCCGCAGGGGGTGATGCATAGCACCGCAAGGGCCCTATTGAAATTGCTGGGGGGTTTTTTATGTGTTTGTACGCCTTTTTGAGGCCCTTAACATGTATGAAAAGTCCCAATATTTTGGGGGTCCGGAAATCGAAATCGGAATTCGATGGTGCGTCAGAAAGGATGTGCCCGCAAGCCTTTGATGGCTTGCGCAAACCCCAATTTTTGTTTAGTTTTCTTTGAGTATACAATGTTATGCAGAGGTGTACTTATAACAATTTTAAAGAAAATTATACTTTTTAAAGTGGCGGCGTGACATTTTTTATTCTTCCTGGATCAGTGGATAGTACAAAGGTGTGCAGTTTGGTCTTCTCACTGGTTTATTGTGTACTGAAATAAAAATAGTGGCTTTATGGAGATGAAAAAAGAATATGAGCTCAAAGGTGATTAGACATTATTATATGGCAGACGTCTCCCATCCAGATAAACAAAGGTGTGATTAAGCTAAGTGGCGTAAATTGAAACCTTGGCTGCCGTTTGGCCTGAAAGACGTGAGTGACAGACAAAAAGCACCTCGGGAGGCGAGCGATGTCATCTTTCACGTAGGCCTCGTGAAAGGCCACAAGGGGCGCTAGATTGCTCATTATCCCCTTTTTGAAGCCGTACTAATAACACGCACGGAGTCAAAG
>NC_084572.2:31689302-31716802 GCF_033978685.3 Nerophis lumbriciformis | reverse complement strand
CAGCACACCTTACAATAGTGGTAATAAAAGATGCAACCTATGCTTGAAAGAGAAACTGTTTATTATCTACCGTCCAGACCTGTCATCCCTCAACAAGCGCAGCGAAATTGTAACAACATGCCGCCATAGACGGAAACACCTCCTAGGTAACACATGAACCAATCACCACGCCCCTAGGCCAGCCTGTACCCACCCACTCTGTGCCCTATACAAACCATGGTATGCGAATGCTCCCATTAAAATCTCCTGACGATTGAGGGTACCCCCCTCATGAAACAGGCCTGTAGAGATGAAATAGTCTTGTGATTTTTTTTCCCCACACATACATATATATACATACATATATATATATATACATACATCTATATACATTCATCTCTCTCTCTCTCTCTCTCTCTCTCTCTCTCTCTCTCTCTCTCTCTCTCTCTCTCTCTCTCTCTCTCTCTCTCTCTCTCTCTCTCTCTCTCTCTCTCTCTCTCTCTCTCTATATATATATATATATATATATATATATATATATATATATATATATACACCCCAGCCCAAGGCCAAATTGTTTTAATCCAATGAGGTACCCGCATCAAAAAGTTTGGGGACCCCTGTAATATGTGAATAATGCTGTATAATAGACTGTATTTATATTATTCACATGTGAATAATGCTGTATAATAGACTGTATTTATATTATTCACATGTGAATAATGCTGTATAATAGACTGTATTTATATCATTCACATGTGAATAATGCTGTATAATAGACTGTATTTATATTATTCACATGTGAATAATTCTGTATAATAGACTGTATCTATATTATTCACATGTGAATAATGCTGTATAATAGACTGTATTTATGTTATTCACATGTGAATAATGCTGTATAATAAACTGTATTTATATTAATCACATGTGAATAATGCTGTATAATAGACTGTATTTATATTATTCCCATGTGAATAATGCTGTATAATAGACTGTATTTATGTTATTCCCATGTGAATAATGCTGTATAATAGACTGTATTTATATTATTCACATGTAAAAAATACCTAAGTGTTTATTGTGAGTGAACTGTGGTGCTGAATTTCCCCCAGGGATCAATAAAGTACTTTCTATTCTAATAGACAATATATATATGTATATCAATTCATACTGTTACAATCTGCTAATATTAATGTTTTATGTTTGCGTGGTTTGGATTTGACGTCAGTTTATCCCATGTTTACAAACACACCGCCCGTGCCTGAAAGGTGATTGGTGGAGAATAAGGAAGTATTGATGTGTGTCCGGGGAAGCGCAGAGATGGTATGTAAAACCTGTTTGTTATCATAAGATTGGTAATGTGGTGGCAAATTTCTGTCCTAAGGTTACCTTTCACCTGAATGCATTGTCAGGGCAGGTCACCCTGACAATGCACAAGTTCTCTTGGTTGTTGTTATGACATTGTACATGTTACATAAGTTGTTTGTTATGCTGGACTCTGACCATCAGGAGCGTATAACTAACCACGTTGGACCAAGTCCCAACGTCTCCGGAGACATTGTCTGTAATCATGGCAACCCAATCCAACCTTGTACCATCTGATTATGATGAAATAAATCTTTTGTAACAAATTCTCTTTTGTTCCTGTTTAAGATTCGGACTTTTCACCACAGTAATAAAAGTTAAAAATATCAGCTACAATACATTTTACATTATATTACTTTTGTTTTCAAGTTTAAAAAAAAAACGGATTCCCAAGGTGTGGTGGTAATAAAAATGGCAACATTCAATTACATTAAGGGTAAACCCTGCTGTATTATGAGGTGACAGTTTGAACTCACGTTACGAAAGCACCTTGGAATATGTCGAACCAACGTACAACATTTTTGATGTTTTTATTCTATAATCATATGGCTGTGAAAAAAACAGTAATTCACGGCTCCGAGTGCGCGAGGCCTACATTTGACAGCCTCTCAGGTGAGCAAATATGCTTCCTTGTCAGATAAAACGGGCCTGGCTTGTGTCCGAGTGGCAGCGATGCATCTTCTCTAATCACAACACCTGTTTGGGGCAGATTACGGCTCAGACCTACTAAGTGCTGGAAGGTTCTGAAGTGTGTGTGTGTGTGTATAGTGGATGGAAATAAGATATGTGCGGCTGTTTGAGTAATAATAACCCTTTGACTTATGGCGCTTCAAAGAGAAAGAGATGCTAACGTCATTTTGTCGCCCTGCGCCGGAGATAAATGACGTTCCCCCCGCAGTGGAGGGATTCTAAAACATCTCGGGACGCCGTGCACTCTCCCCTGCACTTCTCTGGCAGCCCTTGTTGGCAAATCAAAGAATTGCCAGTTTGATATTTATAGCAGGAGAGCCTTAGGGTAAAAAAAAAAAAAAAAAAGAGAAAAAAAAAATCCCACTCTGTTTCACTCACTGCCCACTGATGATGACTCTGTTGGACTCCAGCAACCTTAGGCTTGGTGTAAAAATGGCAGCAAGCGGTGAGTCAGCACATCCTGCCAGATCCGTGTGCCGCAGGTGTCGAGACCGTGATCCCGCCGGTCAAGGCAGACATTTGATGCAAGCAAACTAAATATATTAGTTTATTAGTATATTATATTATTAAAAAAAAACTAATCATGTGACACCAGTAACCCAATTGTTGGGATTAAAGTTCTGAAAACAACAATTTTTTGGAGACGCACTTTACTGCATATTTAGTCTGTGAATACAATTAAAAAAATATTATGATTACCATATATTTCAGACTATAAGGCGTACGCACTTCAAATCTTTTCATTTTCTCAGAAATGGACAGTGCGCTTCATAAACCAGTGTGCCTAACGTACGTATTAATCCTGGTTGTGCTTACCAACCTCTAAGCCAGGGGTGCTCACACGTTTTCTGCAGACGAGCTACTTTTCAATTGATCAAGTCGTGGGGATCTACCTCATTCATATATATAATTTATATTACTTATTTATGAAATATATGTTTTTGTTAACAAGTTAAAGGTGTTTAATGACAATGCAAGCATGTTTAACACATATAGTTAATATTGTTAACAAGTTAAAGGTGTTTAATGATAATACAAGCATTTTTAACACATAGTTAATATTGTTAATAAATTAAAGGTGTTTAATGATAATACAAGAATGTTTAATACATATAGTTAATATTGTTAACAACTTAAAAGTGTTTAAAGATAATACAAGCATATAGTTAATATTGTTAACAAGTTAAAGGTGTTTAAAGATAATACAAGCATGTTTAACACATATAGTTAATATTGTTAACAAGTTAAAGGTGTTTAATGATAATACAAGCATGTTTAACACATATAGTTAATATTGTTAACAAGTTAAAGGTGTTTAAAGATAATACAAGCATGTTTAACACATATAGTTAATATTGTTAATAAGTTAAAGGTGATTAAAGATAATACAAGCATGTTTAACACAGTTAATATTGTTAATAAGTTAAAGGTGTTTAAAGATAATACAAGCATGTTTAATACATATAGATTCCTTTCTTTTATAAAGACAAGAATATAAGTTGGTGTATTACCTGATTCTGATGACTTTTGCAGTGATAGGAATCAGACAGTGGTGCTGATAACGTCCGCATTTTCGAATGGAGGAGAATAAAAGTCCTCCTTTCTGTCCAATACCACATGAAAGTGGTTGGTTTTTGGCATCTAATTTGTCCAGCTTCCGTACTCCTTTGTATACACTTTACAAGAAATACATTGTCGGCAAACTCCGTAGCTTGCTAACTTGTGCACGCCAGCTTTCTGAGACTCTTATTTTGTTAGCGCAACTGTGCAGTCGGTCTTTGGAGTTTTGACGACAGGTACGGCGCCAGAGTCTGCCGTGAATGTCAATCAAGTGACGAAAGTGACGTCATAGTGAAGATTTATGATCGCTCATTTTTAGGACTATTTTTTTAATGCCTGGCTGGTGATCGACTGACACACCCTCCGAGATCGACCGGTAGCTCGCGACCGACGTAATGAGCACCCCTGCTCTAAGCAATGTTATTTGGCACATTGTGTAATGATAAGTGTGACCAGTAGATGGCGGTCACACATATGAGATATATGTGGATTGCAGGTTGCCACCTGTTCAATAAGTGACGCTACCAAGTACTCATAAGCAAGCAACACCAAAACATTGATGTTTTACTGAGAATATAGAACATTACACACGGCGCTCGAAAATCTGTCAAAATGTTTTAGTACGGCTTTGGTAAGCTATGAATCCAAAACCGCTTGATGGATTGTTGGAGCATTACGGCTACCATAGTCAGACGTACTGTGCTTCAACATATGGTATTATTATGGTGTACTATGACCCCAAAATGGTTCCTATTAGGAGACATTATCTGGCATTTCATTTTACAATATTCTGCAAAACCAACTTTTCTTACCTTCTGGTACCTGCTGATATGTATTTGGGTCTGCACAAGTCCCAAAAATGGGAACATTTTCCCTTGTGGAACATTAAAGTTTTTCTAAGCAATGTCTAAGTCTAAATTTGCGCGTGTCCGCCATTGTACTCCGTGGCGACGCCATAGTCCAGGGGTCGGCAACCCGCGGCTCCGGAGCCGCATGCGGCTCTTTGATCACTCTGATGCGGCTCAGCAGCTTACTTGCTGAACCCCCCAATTTTCCCGTAAGACTTCCGGATTTCAGTGCCTCTCGCAGAAAACTCCCGGGATTAATATTCACCGATCTTCACCCTTACGGCTATAATAAGGGCTATAATAAGGGTGTGCCATGATGGTACAACATTTGTCGCCCTCTACAATCTGTATTAACAGCGTGCCAGCCCAATACTTGTTATACAATATACATCTTCTGCTTGCACACGTACGTGACAGCAAGGCATACTTGGTCAACAGCCACACAGGTTACACTGACGGTGGCCATATAAAACAACTTTAACACTCTTACTAATAATGCGCCACACTTTGAACCAAAACCAAACAAGAATGACAAACACATTTCGGGAGAACATCTGCACCTTAACACAACATAAACACAACAGAACAAACACCCAGAATCCCATGCAGCCCTGACTCTTCCGGGCTACATTATACACCCCTGCTACCACCAAACCCCGCCCCCACCTCAACCCTGCTCCCTCACACATCACCCCCCCCCCCCCCCCCTCTCTGTGCGTCGGTTGAGGTGGGCGGGGTTTGGTAGCGGGGGGTGTATAATGTATCCCGGAAGAGTTAGGGCTGCATGGGATTCTGGGTATTTGTCCTGTTGTGTTTATGTTGTGTTACGGTGCAGATGTTCTCCCGAAATTTGTTTGTCATTCTTGTTTGGTGTGGGTTCACAGTGTGGCGCATTATTAGTAAAAGTGTTAAAGTTTTGTTTTTTTATACCGCCACCGTCAGTGTGACCTGTGTGGTTGTTGAGCAAGTATGCCTTGCTGTCACCTATGTGAGCAAGCGGAAGCCCCATACAACGTGTGGCTAATCAGGCACGCTGGCTGTAGTGGGTGCCATATGCTGTACCATCACCGCACGCACGACGCCGAGCCATTCATTTAGAACCCGCGTGCCGCACCAGCTTTCAAATTCCACATAAAAGTGTGGGCAGCGTATCTGAGACCCCTGGTTTATACATAGCACAAAGCAAAAAAAAAAACTTTGTATGCAGTGTTATTTCATTTAAAATTTCAAAAAAATGTTGCGGCTCCCATTGTTTTCTATAATTTGTGAAAGTGGTCAAAATGGCTCTTTGACTGGTAAAGGTTGCCGACCCCTGCCATAGTCGATAAGCTCCTTCCGTTTCTCTATATTCTTGTTATGGGGCATTCATCCTCCGCTGTTGCCATTTCTAATCCAAAGTAGCGTACAGTTCTGGCTTACAGCTGTCAGTATGGTTTATGGGGAGAAGATGCTGTCGAAGTAGAGGCGCGTGAGTAAGACTGGTCAGAAAGGCGACTTGAAGATGGTCCGTAAAACATAATCTATGCAACATTTAGGGTAAAGAGCCACCATTAGACCACAAGGTTTTACATGTAGAAAAAAAGTCTTGATATGACCCCTTTAATGCGCCTTATAATTTTTGCTATTCTGAGTGTTGCTGGGTCGGGTTTGGTTTTGAAATTGGATTTCATTATTATGGTATTGTAGAGATTTAATTATTGAAAGTTAAAAAAAAAAAAACGTACTTTCTTTTTTTTCCCCCTTACTTTATTAATCAATCCAACAAATTGTTGGATTGATTAATAAAGTAAACATTACACACGGCGCTCGAAAATCTGTCAAAATGTTTTAGTACGACTTTGGTAAGCTATGAATCCGAAACCGCTTGATGGATTGTTGGAGCATTACGGCTACCATAGTCAGACGTACTGTGCTTCAACATATGGTATTATTATGGTGTACTATGACCCCAAAATGGTACCAACAAATTGTTGGATTGATTAATAAAGTAAGGGGGAAAAAAATAAAAAAATAAAAATAAAAATAAATAAATAAGTTTTGGTTTTTTTAACTTTCAACAATTAAATCTCTAGATCAAAAAAAAAAATAAATCTATGAAAAATGCTTTTTTTTTTTATTTGTCAGAAGAAAGCGGAAGTATGAAAGCAAAGTTGGTTGCATGAACAAAGACATTCGCTCTCTGGTAACCGAGCAACACAGGAAGTGATCACTGATCAGTGGGAGTGACACGCTAACAGCCAATCAGGTAACAGTATCAATTATCATTATGGTTGTCTGGCGGGTTGATTCTTTGTATGGAGTGAGAAGAAAAAGTCAAAATGAAGAAATTGTGGATAAAAGAGGAAAAGTCACCTGGACAGTGTGGCACTTTTCGATTTTTTTAAAAAGGGACCGTAGTCAGACCAATGTGGTCTGTAAATGGTGCAAGGCGCTCGTCCCCACTAAGACTACACCTTAGCCATTCTCACCCTTTAGAGCAATGTTTTTCAACCTTTTTTGAGCCAAGGCACATTTTTTTCATTGAAAAAATCCCGAGGTACACCACTAGCAGAAAACATAAAAAAAATGAAACTCAGCAGCCGATATTGACAGTAAAAATCGTTCTTGCAATTGTTGGATATAAATTCAAACAATAACCAAGCATGCATCACTTTAGCTCCTCTCAAAGTGTACTGTCACCACCTGTCACATCACCCCCTGACTTATTTTGAGTTTTTTGCTGCTTTCCTGTGTGTAGTGTTTCAGTTCTTGTCTTGCGCTCTTATTTTGTTGTTGGTTGTCATGTCATGTACGGATGTACTTTGTGGACGCCGTCTGCTGCTCCACACGCTGTAAGTCTTTTGTCACGTGTGGTGCGCATGGTGATGCGGGGTTTTGTTCTCCCAGGAAGCAAAGGACGAATCCGGACAGGACTTACAGGTGACGACATGATTTAATAGAAAAATAACACAAAACTGGTACAAAACAGAAAACAAACCGACAGGATGAGGTGCCGAACGCACTGGAAGCTAAGGCTAACACTTAGCACAGACTATGAAACTTAGCAGGGTCTAGGAGACAAGAACGAACTTACGTGGCAGTCGCGTGATGCAAAAACAAAGAAAGCAGAACGAGTGATGAACAAAGGTGGGCTTAAATAGCGTCTCTGATGAGCAACAGGTGCGCGTGCAAGGCAGGTGAAAATCAAGTAACCATGGTGACGAAACAAACTCACAGGTGCACAAGTAATAACAAAAGGAGTCCAAAACTAACAGAAAACACAAAAACATGATCCGGACCACGGATCATGACATCTTTGCTGTCATCCAGCTTTCTGTTTTGGTTTACTTTGCAGCCAGTTCCGTTTTACTTTTGTTTTGCATAGCCATCCCTAAGCTTCAATGGCTTTTCTTAGCGGCACTTGCCTTTGGTTTATTTTTGGTATTAGCATTAGATACCTTTTTACCTGCACACTGCCTCCCGCTGTCGTCTGCATATTGTGATCACGACAAACCGTGTTGCCGACATCTACAAAGCAATTAGCTACCTGCTGCCACCTACTGATATGGAAGAGTATTAAATGGTTACTCTGCCGAGCTCTACACAGCACCGACACTCAACAACGGCACGTTATTTGCGGATTATAATTACTATTTTTAACCCAACTTGGTGAAATGACATCATCTCCCACGGCACACCAGACTGTATCTCACAGTACACTAGTGTGCCGCGGCACAGTGGTTGAAAAACACTGCTTTAGTGCACAGCTGTAACTTCCTGGCACTAAACCAGCAGAAAATAGTTCTTCTCAGGTTTCTTTATGTTTACATTCTCACACTATTTAGTTACTCTATATAAAGCATTTCTTGAATGTTCCTTATTTTTGCACCTTCATTTTAATAGCTTACTGTTAAGTGTTCAATTGTGTTTACATTGTTTGAGTGTTTTCCATGCTTGTGTTGACATTTTCTTTCCTTTCTGCCTTAATAGCTGAGGGGATTTTAATTAAATATGTTTTCCTCTTGGTCCTTGTTTTCCATAAATCATGAAAAAATATCAATAATAACCGATATTGACCGATACAAAACCCTTTTCAGCCATATTGCAATGCTCTGCTTTTCAGCACCATGGCTAGCGACATGCAGCTGAACTAATCTGGTCTACATTTTCAGCACCACACTTGCAGAAAGTTTGAAAAAAAATACAGTAAATCCCCACCTATTTCCCCCCTTTTTTTTTTTTGGTTTACAGTAACTTGACGACCCTATGCAGTGCTGCAGCTATGGATCCAGTAGAGGGCGCTGTCTCACAAGTCAATTCTCTCAACATGTCACGGCAGGAAGACACTTTGACAAGTCAAGTTGTGTGTAACTGCAAATTTTAACCCCCTTTTATTTTAATTACTTTGCGATCGTGAATTTACATGAAGTAGGAATTCTTATTCATAGATGCAATATTTTATTAGTTTAAACTAGAGATGTCCGACAATGGCTTTTTTGCCGATATTCGATATTCCGATATTGTCCAACTCTTAATTACCGATTCCGATATCAACTGATACCGATATATACAGTCGTGGAATTAACACTCTATTATGCCTAATTTTGTTGTGATGCCCCGCTGGATGCATTAAACAATGTAACAACTCAAGTTATGGGAAAAAAAATGCCAACTCTTACTATTATGTTGGATCCACTATGGACTGGACTCTCACAATATTATGTCAGACCCACTCGACATCCATTGCATTCGGTCTCCCCTAGAGGGGGTGGGGGGTTACCCACATATGCGGTCCTCTCCAGGGTTTCTCATAGTCATTTACATCGACGTCCCACTGGGGTGAGTTTTTCCTTGCCCTTATGTGGGCTCTGTACTGAGGATGTCATTGTGGCTTGTGCAGCCCTTTGAGACACTTGTGATTTAGGGCTATATAAATAAACATTGATTGATTGATTGAACATGGCACTGCCATATTTATTATTGAAGTCACAAAGTGCATTATTTTTTTTAACATGCCTCAAAACAGCAGCTTGGAATTTGGGACATGCGGAGGTTGAGGTGGGCGGGGTTGAGGGGGGGGGGGGGGGTAGCGGGGGGTTTATATTGTAGCGTCCCGGAAGAGTTAGGGGTTCTGGGTATTTGTTCTGTTGTGTTACTGTGCGGATGTTCTCCCGAAATGTGTTTGTGTGGGTTCACAGTGTGGCGCATATTTGTATCAGTGTTAAAGTTGTTTATACGGCCACCCTCAGTGTGACCTGTATGGCTGTTGACCAAGTATGGTTTGCATTCACTTGTGTGTGTGAAAAGCCGTAGATATTATGTTATTGGGCCGGCACGCAAAGGCAGTGCCTTTAAGGTTTATTGGCGCTCTGTACTTCTCCCTACGTCCGTGTACACAGCGGCATTTTAAAAAGTCATAAATTTTACTTTTTTAAACCAATACCGATAATTTTCGATATTACATTTTAAAGCATTTATCGGCCGATAATATCGGCAGTCCGATATTATTGGACATCTCTAGTTTAAACCTTTTTTTTTTTTTAAACTGTTTACGAGCACCTATATCCGTTTTAACATTATTAGAGCACTTTAGACACCCAATCAATGTAATGATGTAAAAGTACATAATAAAATAAAATAAATACATAAATAGAATAACTGTACAGCAGTGGGTCTCAATTACTTTCTGTCACACCCCCACTAGGGGAAATACTTCTTTTTTTTTTCCACATCCCCCCTGAAGTTGTTAATTTTTTTTCTCTACATGTGTCGTGATAAATCTTTACTAACACTAAATATGTTATTACACTATTGCCTCTCATGCCCCCCTCCCCCGGACATCTCATAGTGTTCGCCCCACTATTTACGAAGCACTGCATTAAAGGGGCTGTTTGGAACTTGCTCACAGTTACGTTGTTCTAATAGGCCGAATTCTTTCACGCTCCCCCTGAAGTGAATGTTTATTTATTTATCTGTATGTGTCAAGATATACTGGACGCACCACCACCAACCCTCACAAGTCCCGACACCTTAAATTCATTTACGTGGGCCCCGACTTAAACAAGTTGAAAAACTTATTCGGGTGTTACCATTTAGTGGTCAATTGTACGGAATATGTACTGTACTGTGCAATCTACTAATACAAGTCTCAATCAATCAATCAAAAAACCGCACTATTTGAAAAGCACTACTCTGCAGTCATATCAAGTAGGAAGGGGATTCAGTTGGCCCCTATTCGTCACAGTTTACCTGACACGTGAAGCGTGACAAATTGGGTGGGTGCAGTATCCACTTTAGTCCGCCAGATGGCAGTAGAGTGTTGAATGTCCTAAAAATGTGTTTCGTGGCCATTCCAACTAGGACCACAACGTCAGTTGCTATGTAAAGTGGCGCTTTCAATCATTTTCAGCAGACTGCATTGGAAGATGATGATCCCCCCACTGTTCCAATACAGTACCTTACATGTTAAGTTAAAGTTGAAGTACCAACGATTGTCACACACACACACAAGGTGTGGCGAAATTATTATTAACCCAGCATGAGATTTTAAACTGTTTTTAGCTTTTAACTTTTTTTAACTGTTTTTAACTTTTAAACTGTTTTTTATCTAACAAATTGTTCTTAGGGTAATTTATATTTGCTTTTTCAATGTGTATTTTTATTTCTGTTTTAAATGTTATTTTTCAGTCTGTCCTTTGCCTCTATTTCTAGCCCATTGTTTTTCAACTGTGCTTGTTTTTAAAGGGCTTTATAAATAAAATTGGTATGGTATTATCTGTATTTGACCCATCACCCTTGATCACCCCCTGGGAGGTGAGGGGAGCAGTGAGAAGCAGTGGTGGCCACGCCCGGGAATCATTTTTGGTGATTTAACCCCCAATTCCAACCCTTGATGCTCATTTACTCTCTTTAATTTGGATTTTTTTATTTTTTTATTTTGGACCAAATTATGCTAAAACTTGCTCAAATATTCATATTTTCGACGAACAGCAAAAAAACGTGATACGATATTTGAATAAATATATTTTGAAAAACCGCGATACAGTGAAAGTGGAAGTACAAAGTAGCGACAACTATACTGCATTTTAACTAGGGATGGATTCCCGGTACCTGGGAATCGATACCAGTACTCAGTGGTACCAATTTTCGTTACTTTCCTGTTGATTGTTTTTGATAGTAAAGAATCAATAATTAATGATCAATTTTGCAACCTTTTAACCCAGAGTCTTATAACTTGGTACTTGACATATGCTAACTGTTAGCATTTGAACTTGGTAACATTAGCATACAAAATTGTTAAACACATTTTGCAGCTACACACCCTAGGGTCATAGAATTTAGTCAGTGACACATGCTAACTGTTAATATGCTGATATAAGCATGCTAACTTTTTGGGGGGATAATTATGCAACATTTTACCCCAGAGTCCTACAACTTGATATTTGACATTTGATAACTGTTAGCATGCTAACATACTAACATTAGCATGCTAACTTTTTTGTGTGAATTTTGCAACCTTTTACACCAGAGTCCTATAACATGGTACTTGACATTCGGTAACTGTCAGCATCCTACCATGTTAACATTAGCATGCAAACTTTTTATTTTTTAGCAAATTTTGCAACCTTTTAAGCCAGAGTCTTATAACTTGGTACTGGACATATGCTAACTGTTAGCATTTGAACCTGGTAACATTAGCATACTAACTTTTTAAACACATTTTGCAGCCACACACCCTAGGGTCATAGAATTTAGTCTGTGACACATGCTAACTGTTAACATGCTAACATAAGCATGCTAACTTTTTGGGGGGATAATTATGCAACCTTACACCCCAGAGTCCTACAACTTGATATTTGGACATTTGCTAACTGTTAGCATGCTAACATACTAACATTAGCATGCTAACTTTTTTTTGCGAATTTTGCAACCTTTTACACTAATCTTATAACATGGTACATGACATTCGGCAACATTAAAATGCTAACTTTTTTTTTTGCGAACAAACAATATGATTTGCTTGAGTGGCTGCCCAAAACAGATTTAAAAAAAAAATTGTAATCGACTAAAAATCGCGATTCATTCGAAAAAAAATGAAATTTTTTACACCCCTTTTAGCAAACTTCTTTTTACACTTGTATCTTTTCTCTGTTTAAATATGCACGTGTACTGCAGTATTGTAGTGCATGGACATACACTACATAATACTGTGAGAAACATTAAACACAAAACAATAACAAAAGTAAAGCGAGACGTTTGGACCCTTGGGTGCTTGTTTATTCCTGAAAACATTGTTAGGTTTCCGAAACGGAACGACCGTTTGACTTTTGGTGGTTGAGCGGTACATAAGCACAGATTTGTGTGTGTGTGTGTGTGTGTGTGTGTGTGTGTGTGTGTGTGTTGCGGCTAATAGGGCGTAGTAGGTGATGGCAGCCGTAGCCTATTATCTCTGCTCTGCTGTCTAATAGCCACTGGCTTTTAGCATCTGGCATCAAGCGCCCCCACTGGACACTTAGACACACACACACACGCACGAACGCACACACACTATAGCATCCGCCCACACAGATGAAATGGCCAAAAGTAGTTTGCGTATATGCAAGCGAGCGTCGGGTGATCTGATGCGGCCCTGACCAGCGGCGCTCTGTTTCCATGGGGAACGCCGGCTACCTTTAATTAGTAGAGGAAATAGATTCACTTATCTGCTCTTTGACACACACACACACACACACACACACACACACACACACACACACACACACACACACACACACACACACACACACACACACACACACACACACACACACACACACACACACACACACACACTTGTATTTGTTACCTTCTTAAGACCTGAGAAAAATGCCTACCTCTTTAGGACCAGCCTTTCTAGATATATAAAGAAGTGTATTTACAACATTTATAATATGTACAAACTAAGCAAATATAAAAAAAGCTTGTTGTGAAAAATGAGTTGGAATTTCACAAGAAAAAGTTCACAATTTCACAAGAAAAATTTAGAATTTTGGCAGTATTATAATAAAAGTCGTAATTTTTACTCAACACAGGTTAAAATGTTACAAGAAAAACTGAACGTATGTGCAATATTATGATGAACTTTGGAATTTTACTCAATAACAGTCGCTATTTTACAAGAAAAGCTTAACATTTTGGAAATTGTATGAAAAGGGTCGTCATTTTACTCGACAAAAGTTACAATTTTATAAGAAAACTTACAAATTTTGGCAATGATATAATAATAATCGGAATTTTACTCAGCAAAATGATGACAAAAGTCAGTTTTACTCCAAAAAATGTCAGTATTTTATAAGAACAAAAAAAGGGCAATATTGTGATAAAAGTCAGATTTTTATATGACAAATGTCGCCATTTTGCATTAAAAAGTAATAAAAACAAAAAAAGTTATAATTTTATGAGAAAATATTGCAATATTACAGAAAAAAAGAATATGAGAAATTGTTCCCAGTTTTATAAGAAAAGTCGACACATCGTGAGAAAAATACCTTTTTTTGTTGTTGAATTTTTTTGTTGGTAATTGGTTTTTAACCTTCATTGTTTACTTCAAGTTATCACAGTATGTCTCTAGTTACATATTTATTTTTTAAATTCATTTTGGCCAAAGATAGTGCATTTCAATTTCTTACACACACTTGTTATTTCATATGTTGGCCAGAGGGGGAGCACTTTTAAACGCGACACACAGTCAATTTGAAAAATCCCTCCTTTTTGGGACCACCCTCATTTTGATAGATTTCACCAGCAGGGGGTGCAAATGAGACATTCTCTATTAGATGTTATGTTATTGGGACCATGAATTATGTCATCACTTGTTCACACCTCCTCATATGGAAGATACTTCTCCCTCTTCATGTCTCAAGAAGGGTAGAAACACACACACACACACACACACACACACACACACACACACACACACACACACACACACACACACACACACACACACACACACACCTGCCCTATCCTCTGCATCAGTGCACGTGGTGAAATGGTGTGTGCGCTACTATTCCACGGACCTAATAAGTAAATCCGCCTTGAGCCAAGTTTTTTTTTTTCTCTCCTCTGCACAATCCGTGATTTGGTCGAAACCCCTGCATAGTCTTCCTGCGGTTCTCCCAGAATGCACCGCGCTCTCAGGCGGCGCCGCTCTGCAAAAACGAGTCGGCGGCATTGGGTAAACAAAAGGCCGTAGCTTTTTATTTAACACCAAAAAAAATAACAACAAGTGAAGTAAACACCAGAGTCTGCTATTGTGTACTAAAGCAAATGCTTGCGACGTCTGCATTTAGCACTAGGTCAAGACAACTGTGGCTGTAGGCAACCCCCCTTTTGTATTTTCTATTAACGCCAAGAGTAGGGGTTGTGGAGGATGCATATATGTTTAAGAGTTCTTTCTTTTTACATAGCCATGTTTAGGGTAGCTAGTACTTTTACTTTGTATATTCTACCAGTTTCTTTTGACATCTCAGATGCCTGTTTAGTCTCGTAACCTTGGAATGTGAATGCCTCCCCCACTTGTTTCTTATCAGTGTTGCGAGGGGGGAGGTGGGGGCTTTCTTTGTGTGCAAGGAGTTGGCTTTTCCGCTTCAATGTCAGATCAACTAGAGTAGCCGATATGATTGTATTGGTTAAGTTGACCTCCTAAAGCTTTAGTAAAACTCAAAAATATTCCAATTCTGTCTTGGTGGTCCTTCTTACTCAGCATATATGTCATCGAAAGAACTTGGGATTGACCAGTAACTTAGATTCCCTGGGAGGAAGAGCTGGTCGACGCAACAGGGTGGATACCGTTCACATTTAAACCGATACGGTACCTGAGAGTCAATGCCCATACTAACCATACCAATTTTGGGCACTTTTGTATGTGTTAATTGTGTGAATGCTCCAAAGCATTCACACATGGTTTTCTGCACACAAAAAAATCATCTATTTATTATTATTATTATTTTTCTCCAGAGTTTAACACATTTCGAGGAATTCCCGTTTTTTGGTAACCCTATTTCCACCCTTAAGTACGACTACTCCTTTCACATTTTTCAACCCATTTAAACCGTTCCACTGTCAAAACACTCCTCATAGTCGGGACAAAAACCAAGTTGTTTAAGGAACTCGAAAAATGTCTGTTTTTTCCCGAATTTCCAGGAATTTCTCCATTAAAAACTGTTACTAATTTAACATTTCTTGACTGATTTAAACAATTCCAACACCTACCAATTCAGCTCATTTATGCTCCTAATAATTTTCAAAAGAATCACACTTTTCCCAAAATTCCCAAATTTCCATGAAGTTCCCATTTGAAATGAATTGGACATTTTTCCAATTCGCACAATTCCGCCATTTTTCAACCCTTTTAAACCGTTCCACTGTCAAAACACTCCTCATATTTAGGACAAAAACCAAGTTGTTTAAGGAACTAGAAAAACTTCCGGTTTTCCCGAAATTCCAGGAATTTCTCCATTAAAACTGTTAGTAATTTAACATTTCTTGACTGATTTAAACAATTCCAACACTGACCAATTCAGCTCATTCATGGTGCTAATCATTTTCAAAGAAATCCCACTTTTCCAAAAAAAATCCCAAATTTCCAGGAAGTTCCCATTGAAATGAATCGGACATTTTTCCAAGTTGCACAATTCCCACATTTTTCAACCCATTTAAACCGTTCCACTGTCAAAACACTCCTCATAGTCAGGACAAACAACAAGTTGTTTAAGGACCTGGAAAAATTTCAGTTTTTCCCGAAATTCCAGGTATTTCTCCATTAAAAACTGTTACTAATTTAACATTTCTTGACTTATTTAAACAATTCCAACACCGACCAATTCAGCTCATTCAGGACATTCATGCTCCTAATCATTTTCAAAGAAATCCCGCTTTTCCCCAAAATTCCAGGAAGTTTCCATTGAAATGAATCGGACATTTTTCCAAGTTGCACAATTCCCACATTTTTCAACCCATTTAAACCGTTCCACTGTCAAAACACTCCTCATAGTCAGGAAAACAACAAGTTGTTTAAGGACCTGGAAAAATTTCCGTTTTTCCCGAAATTCCAGGAA
Organism: Nerophis lumbriciformis; assembly: GCF_033978685.3. NCBI lineage: Eukaryota > Metazoa > Chordata > Actinopteri > Syngnathiformes > Syngnathidae > Nerophis > Nerophis lumbriciformis. The sequence continues at coordinate 31,700,280 of NC_084572.2, read as the reverse complement.
TTTCTCCATTAAAAACTGTTACTAATTTAACATTTCTTGACTGATTTAAACAATTCCAACACCGACCAATTCAGCTCATTCAAGACATTCATGCTCCTAATCATTTTCAAAGAAATACAGCTTTTCCCAAAATTCCCAAATTTCCAGGAAGTTCCCATTGAAATTAATTGGACATTTTTCCAAGTTGCACAATTCCCACATTTTTCCACACATTTAAACCGTTCCACTGTCAAAACACTCCTCATAGTCAGGAAAACAACAAGTTGTTTAAGGACCTGGAAAAATTTCAGTTTTTCCCGAAATTCCAGGAATTTCTCCAATCAAAACTGCTACTAATTTAACATTTCTTGACTGATTTAAACAATTTCAACACCGACCAATTCAGGTCATTCAGGACATTCATGCTCCTAATCATTTTCAAAGAAATCCCGCTTTTCCCCAAAATTCCCAAATTTCCAGGAAGTTCCCATTGAAATGAATTGTACATTTTTCCAAGTTAAACAAGTCCCACATTTTTCAACCCATTTAAAATGTTCCACTGTCAAAACACTCCTCATCGTCAGGACTACCAACAAGTTGTTTAAGGACCTGGAAAAATTTCAGTTTTTCCCGAAATTCCAGGAATTTCTCATTGAAATGAATTGGACATTTTTCCAAGTTGCACAAGTCCCACATTTTTCCACCCATTTAAACCGTTCCACTGTCAAAACACTCCTCATAGTCAGGACAAACAACAAGTTGTTTAAGGACCTGGAAACATTTCAGTTTTTCCCGAAATTCCAGGAATTTCTCCATTAAAAACTGTTACTAATTTAACATTTCTTGACTGATTTAAACAATTCCAACACCGACCAATTCAGCTCATTCAGGACATTCATGCTCTTAATCATTTTCAAAGAAATACAGCTTTTCCCAAAATTCCAGGAAGTTCCCATTGAAATTAATTGGACATTTTTCCAAGTTGCACAATTCCCACATTTTTCCACCCATTTAAACCGTTCCACTGTCAAAACACTCCTCATAGTCAGGAAAACAACAAGTTGTTTAAGGACCTGGAAAAATTTCAGTTTTTCCCGAAATTCCAGGAATTTCTCCAATCAAAACTGCTACTAATTTAACATTTCTTGACTGATTTAAACAATTTCAACACCGACCAATTCAGCTCATTCAGGACATTCATGCTCCTAATCATTTTAAAAGAAATCCCGCTTTTCCCCAAAATTCCCAAATTTCCAGGAAGTTCCCATTGAAATGAATTGTACATTTTTCCAAGTTGCACAAGTCCACATTTTTCAACCCATTTAAAATGTTCCACTGTCAAAACACTCCTCATCATCAGGACTACCAACAAGTTGTTTAAGGACCTGGAAAAATTTCAGTTTTTCCCGAAATTCCAGGAATTTCTCCAATAAAAACTGTTACTAATTTAACATTTCTTGACTGATTTAAACAATTCCAACACCGACCAATTCAGCTCATTCAGGACATTCATGCTTCTAATCATTTTCAAAGAAATCCCGCTTTTCCCCAAAATTCCAGGAAGTTCCCATTGAAATGAATTGGACATTTTTCCAAGTTGCACAATTCCCACATTTTTCCACCCATTTAAACCGTTCCACTGTCAAAACACTCCTCATAGTCAGGACAAACAACAAGTTGTTTAAGGACCTGGAAACATTTCAGTTTTTCCCGAAATTCCAGGAATTTCTCCATTAAAAACTGTTAGTAATTTAACATTTCTTGACTGATTTAAACAATTCCAACACCGACCAATTCAGCTCATTCAGGACATTCATGCTCTTAATCATTTTCAAAGAAATACCGCTTTTTCCAAAATTCCCAAATTTCCAGGAAGTTCCCATTGAAATGAATTGGACATTTTTCCAAGTTGCACAAGTCCCACATTTTTCAACCCATTTAAACAGTTCCACTATCAAAACACTCCTCATAGTCAGGACTACCAACAAGTTGTTTAAGGACCTGGAAAAATTTCAGTTTTTCCCGAAATTCCAGGAATTTCTGCAATCAAAACTGCTCCTAATTTAACATTTCTTGACTGATTTAAACAATTTCAACACCGACCAATTCAGCTCATTCAGGACATTCATGCTCCTAATCATTTTCAAAGAAATCCCGCTTTTCTCCAAAATTCCCAAATTTCCAGGAAGTTCCCATTTAAATGAATTGGACATTTTTCCAAGTTGCACAAGTCCCACATTTTTCAACCCATTTAAACCGTTCCACTGTCAAAACACTGCTCATCGTCAGGACAACAACAAGTTGTTTAAAGACCTGGAAAAATTTCAGTTTTTCCTGAAATTCCAGGAATTTCTCCAATAAAAACTGTTACTAATTTAACATTTCTTGACTGATTTAAACAATTCCAACACCGACCAATTCAGCTCATTCAGGACATTCATGCTCCTAATCATTTTCAAAGAAATACCGCTTTTCCCCAAAATTCCAGGAAGTTCCCATTGAAATGAATTGGACATTTTTCCAAGTTGCACAATTCCCACATTTTTCAACCCATTTAAACCGTTCCACTGTCAAAACACTCCTCATAGTCAGGAAAACAACAAGTTGTTTAAGGACCTGGAAAATTTCATTTTTTCCCGAAATTCCAGGAATTTCTCCAATAAAAACTGTTACTAATTTAACATTTCTTGACTGATTTAAACAATTCCAACACCGACCAAGTCAGCTCATTCAGGACATTCATGCTCCTAATCATTTTCAAAGAAATCCCGCTTTTCCCCAAAATTCCAGGAAGTTCCCATTGAAATGAATTGGACATTTTTCCAAGTTGCACAAGTCCCACGTTTTTCAACCCATTTAAACCGTTCCACTGTCAAAACACTCCTCATAGTCAGGACAAACAACAAGTTGTTTAAGGACCTGGAAAAATTTAAGTTTTTCCCGAAATTCCAGGAATTTCTCCAATAAAAACTGTTACTAATTTACCATTTCTTGACTGATTTAAACAATTCCAACACCGACCAATTCAGCTCATTCAGGACATTCATGCTCCTAATCATTTTCAAAGAAATCCCGCTTTTCCCCAAAATTCCCAAATTTCCAGGGAGTCCCCATTGAAATGAATTGGACATTTTTCCAAGTTGCACAAGTCCCACATTTTTCCACCCATTTAAACCATTTCACTGTCAAAACACTCCTCATAGTCAGGACTACCAACAAGTTGTTTAAGGCCCTGGAAAAATTTAAGTTTTTCCCGAAATTCCAGGAATTTCTCCAATAAAAACTGTTACTAATTTAACATTTCTTGACTGATTTAAACAATTCCAACACCGACCAATTCAGCTCATTCAGGACATTCATGCTCCTAATCATTTTCAAAAAAATCCCGCTTTTCCCCAAAATTCCCAAATTTCCAGGAAGTTCCCATTGAAATGAATTGGACATTTTTCCAAGTTGCAGAAGTCCCACATTTTTCAACCCATTTAAACCGTTCCACTGTCAAAACACTCATCGTCAGGACTACCAACAAGTTGTTTAAGGACCTGGAAACATTTCATTTTTTCATGAAATTCCAGGAATTTCTCCATTAAAAACTGTTACTAATTTAACATTTCTTGACTGATTTAAACCATTTCAACACCGACCAATTCAGCTCATTCATGCTCCTAATCATTTTCAAAGAAATACCGCTTTTCCCCAAAATTCCCAAATTTCCAGGAAGTTCCCATTGAAATGAATTGGACATTTTTCCAAGTTGCACAATTCCCACATTTTTCCACCCATTTAAACCGTTTTACTGTCTAAACACTCCTCATAGTCAGGACAACAACAAGTTGTTTAAGGACCTGGAAAAATGTCAGTTTTTCCTGAAATTCCAGGAATTTCTCCATTAAAAACTGTTACTAATTTACCATTTCTTGACTGATTTAAACAATTCCAACACCGACCAATTCAGCTCATTCAGGACATTCATGCTCCTAATCATTTTCAAAGAAATCCCGCTTTTCCCCAAAATTCCCAAATTTCCAGGGAGTTCCCATTGAAATGAATTGGACATTTTTCCAAGTTGCACAAGTCCCACATTTTTCCACCCATTTAAACCGTTTCACTGTCAAAACACTCCTCATAGTCAGGACTACCAACAAGTTGTTTGAGGCCCTGGAAAAATTTAAGTTTTTCCCGAAATTCCAGGAATTTCTCCAATAAAAACTGTTACTAATTTAACATTTCTTGACTGATTTAAACAATTCCAACACCGACCAATTCAGCTCATTCAGGACATTCATGCTCCTAATCATTTTCAAAGAAATCCCGCTTTTCCCCAAAATTCCCAAATTTCCAGGAAGTTCCCATTGAAATGAATTGGACATCTTTCCAAGTTGCAGAAGTCCCACATTTTTCAACCCATTTAAACCGTTCCACTGTCAAAACACTCCTCATCGTCAGGACTACCAACAAGTTGTTTAAGGACCTGGAAACATTTCAGTTTTTTCTGAAATTCCAGGAATTTCTCCATTAAAAACTGTTACTAATTTAACATTTCTTGACTGATTTAAACAATTCCAACACCGACCAATTCAGCTCATTCAGGACATTCATGCTCCTAATCATTTTCAAAGAAATACCGCTTTTCCCCAAAATTCCCAAATTTCCAGGAAGTTCCCATTGAAATGAATTGGACATTTTTCCAAGTTGCACAATTCCCACATTTTTCCACCCATTTAAACCGTTCCACTGTCAAAACACTCCTCATAGTCAGAACAAACAACAAGTTGTTTAAGGACCTGGAAACATTTCAGTTTTTCCCGAAATTCCAGGAATTTCTCCATTAAAAACTGTTACTAATTTAACATTTCTTGACTGATTTAAACAATTCCAACACCGACCAATTCAGCTCATTCAGGACATTCATGCTCTTAATCATTTTCAAAGAAATACCGCTTTTCCCAAAATTCCCAAATTTCCAGGAAGTTCCCATCGAAATGAATTGGACATTTTTCCAAGTTGCACAATTCCCACATTTTTCCACCCATTTAAACTGTTCCACTGTCAAAACACTCCTCATAGTCAGGACAAACAACAAGTTGTTTAAGGACCTGGAAAAATTTCCGTTTTTCCCGAAATTCCAGGAATTTCTCCAATAAAAACTGTTACTAATTTAACATTTCTTGACTGATTTAAACAATTACAACACCGACCAATTCAGCTCATTCAGGACATTCATGCTCCTAATCATTTTCAAAGAAATCCCGCTTTTCCCCAAAATTCCAGGAAGTTCCCATTGAAATGAATTGGACATTTTTCCAAGTTGCACAATTCCCACATTTTTCCACCCATTTAAACCGTTCCACTGTCAAAACACTCCTCATAGTCAGGACAAACAACAAGTTGTTTAAGGACCTGGAAAAATTTCAGTTTTTCCCGAAATTCCAGGAATTTCTCCAATCAAAACTGCTAGTAATTTAACATTTCTTGACTGATTTAAACAATTTCAACACCGACCAATTCAGCTCATTCAGGACATTCATGCTCCTAATCATTTTCAAAGAAATACCGCTTTTCCCCAAAATTCCCAAATTTCCAGGAAGTTCCCATTGAAATGAATTGGACATTTTTCCAAGTTGCACAATTCCCACATTTTTCAACCCATTTAAACCATTCCACTGTCAAAACACTCATAGTTAGGACTATTAACAAGTTGTTTAAGGACCTGGAAAAATGTCAGTTTTTCCCGAAATTCCAGGAAATTCTCCAATTAAAAAACTATAACTAATTTAACATTTCTTGACTGATTTAAACAATTCCAACACCGACCAATTCAGCTCATTCAGGACATTCATGCTCCTAATCATTTTCAAAGAAATACCGCTTTCCCCCAAAATTCCCAAATTTCCAGGAAGTTCCCATTGAAATGAATTGGACATTTTTCCAAGTTGCACAATTCCCACATTTTTCAACCTATTCAAACCATTGCAACATCAACACATTCCACTCATCCTAGACATTCAACGTTGGACGTTAGCATTTCAGTTTCAGTTCGTCTTGTGCACATACGGCCTTCACACGCAATTCTAGTTAAACACAAAGTCGATCCATTACCTCCTTGTTTTGTTTGTTTGGTATACAGTACTAAATAGACTACATTTTGTTAAAAGTGTACACACTTTGAATAAAGGATGGAATTATGTGAAGGCTGGAACCCACGACTCATGTTTACATTGTTTCTTTTGAGGAAGTTTGCTTCAATACGCATAGTTTTCTATTTACGACCCCTGTTCAAGAACCAATGTACACTTTCTCATGCCCTCCAAATCATATGAGAGCAATTGTATATATTGCACTTATCCTTATGGCTTGTTTCCTGTGTTTAAAACTGATTCTAAATAAGAACAATGTGTCTTTTGGATTGTTTTCACAGAGTTTCCAACATGTTTTAATGGTTTTTTTTTTCATTTTTTGATGTGCGCGGCTGACTGAGCGTTGAGGGAAGTGGAGAGGCCGGCAAGATTGATGAGGGGGAAAGAAGAGGCGATGGAGAGCGGAAGCGTAGAGGAGTGAATTGCCTCTTATTAGTGAGCTTTGCCAACACGGGGATGGAGCCGCTGCCACTTCGGTGGAAAGTGCACGCTTGCCGTCCGTGCCAGGAGGAAGAGGAGTTAGAAAAAAGCCACCGCTGTGTGACATTCAATGAGAAGAAAGTCACAGTCAAAGTAGATCGGCTCACATGTGCTTTTATTAGTTTTGTAGTGTGGGATGTTAACAAAAAGGTGTGGTCAGGTGAAATGAGTTTAACCCAGGGGGTGGGCAACCCAAACCATATTGGACCAAAAGTAAAAAAACAAATCTGTATGGAGCCGCAAAAAATGAAAAGCCTTATATACACTATCTTGCCAAAAGTATTTGGCCACCCTGCTTTTACTCACATATGAACTTGGAAGTGCCATTCAATGGAATTGTCCAAAATGTTTTGGTATCCTGGAGCATTCAAAGTTCCTTTCACTGGAACTAAGGGACCAAGCCCAAATCTTGAAAAACAACCCCACACCATAATTCCTCCTCCACCAAATGTCACACTCGGCACAATGCAGTCCAGTAAATGTAGCGTTCTCCCGGCAACCTCCAAACCCAGACTAGTCCATCAGATTAAAGGGGAACATTATCACAATTTCAGAATTGTTAAAACCATTAAAAATCAGTTCCCAGTGGCTTATTATATTTTTCGAAGTTTCTTTCAAAATTTTACCCATCACGCAATATCCCTAAAAAAAAGCTTCAAAGTGCCTGATTTTAACCACCCGTCCATTTTCCTGTGACGTCACATAGTGAAGCCAACACAAACAAACATGGCGGAAAGAACAGCAAGCTATAGCGACATTAGCTCGGATTCAGACTCGGATTTCAGCGGCTTAAGCGATTCAACAGATTACGCATGTATTGAAACGGATGGTTGTAGTGTGGAGGCAGGTTAGCGAAAACGAAATTGAAGAAGAAACTGAAGCTATTGAGCCATATCGGTTTGAACCGTATGCAAGCGAAACCGACGAAAACGACACGACAGCCAGCGACACGGGAGAAAGCGAGGACGAATTCGGCGATCGCCTTCTAACCAACGATTGGTATGTGTTTGTTTGGCATTAAAGGAAACTAACAACTATGAACTAGGTTTACAGCATATGAAATACATTTGGCAACAACATGCACTTTGAGAGTGCAGACAGCCCAATTTTCATCAATTAATATATTCTGTAGACATACCCTCATGTCAGCAGGCCAGGGAAGCTAGGGTCGATATTCTTCTCTTGATCATCTTCGGGACGGTGTGAGCCAAGACATCCACGGGGGTTTAGCTCGCTCGTCTGCGGGAACAAACTGCCGCCATTGCTTGCCGTGCTACCGAGGCCCTTTGTCCCTGAATTGCTCACACACTCCGGCAGATTCAATGGGGGTCTGGCGGCAGATTTCTTTGACTTTATGGTTGGAAATGCATCTGCTTTGAGTGTCGCAGGATATCCACACATTCTTGCCATCTCTGTCGTAGCATAGCTTGCGTCGGTAAAGTGTGCGGAACAAACGTCCAATTTCTTGCCACTTTCGCATCTTTGGGCCACTGGTGCAACTTGAATCCGTCCCTGTTCGTGTTGTTACACCCTCCGACAACACACCGACGAGGCATGATGTCTCCAAGGTACGGAAAACAGTCGAAAAAACGGAAAATAACAGAGCTGATTTGACTCGGTGTTTGAGAAAATGGCGGATTGCTTCCCGATGCGACGTCACATTGTGACGTCATCGCTCCGAGAGCGAATATTAGAAAGGCGTTTAATTCGCCAAAATTCACCCATTTAGAGTTCGGAAATCGGTAAAAAAAAAATATGGTCTTTTTTCTGCAACATCAAGGTATATATTGACGCTTACATAGGTCTGGTGATAATGTTCCCCTTTAAAAACAAGTTTTCGAATCAAAAAGCAAGCAAATACACTGAGAAGGTGTTTTATCGTTTGTACTATGGCGCCATCTTTTGGTCGAGTTCGCTTTGCAAATTTTTTCTACCTTTTACACCAGAGTCTTATAACATGGTACTTGACATTTGGTAAATATCAGCATCCTACCAAAAAAAAAATGTTGGGCAAATTTTGCAACCCTTTAACACAGTCTTATAACTTGGTACTTGACATATGCTAACTGTTAGCATTCAAACATGCTAACTTTTTAAATACATTTTTGCAGCTGTAAAGTCATATCATTTAGTTTGTGACACATGCTAACTGTTAACATTCAAACATTAGCATGCTTACTTTTTCTTTTCTTTTCTTTTTTTCAAATTTTGCAACATTTTACCCCAGAGTCCTATATCTTGGTATTTGACATTTGCTAACTGTTAGCATGCAAATTTTGCCGCCGTACCTTAAAGTAATTTAACTTGGTCCGTTTGTGCATTTTTTTGGTCGAGTTCGCTCGGAGGGACACGCTAACAGCCAATGGAGTAACAGTATCAAAAAACACTACATTTTTATTTAATATATTTTTCTTCTGGTCCTTATTCTCAACAGATAATACAAAATATCAATAATAATCGATATCCACCAATAAAAAACACATCATGAAACAGTTTTCAGCCACTTCCAGCTAAATAGTAAATATTTAAAAAAAAAAAAATATATATATATATATATATATACTATTTAATCACGTAATTAACATATTGAAGGGATTCATTTGGCCCCCTGTCCAGGGCGGATCTCGTGTGAAAGATAGAGAGTCTGCTGAAAATGATGGAAAGTGCCATTCTTCATAGCAACTAACGCCGTGGTCAAAGTTGGAATGGCAACCAAACACATTTTTAAGGCATTCAACTCTCCACTGCCATCTGGCGGCTAAAGTGTATAGCGCAACCACCTTCCCATTTCGTCACCTTTCATGTGTCAGGTAAATTTGATTGTAATGTACCATTAATTAGAGAAAAAAAAAATACACATTTAGTCCCTGGTGCTGGATTAAATTCAGTACAGGAGTTTTTGTTTTTTTAATGCAATCCCGACCTGAGGTGGACTTTCAACTCTGGGGACGTCCTGAGCCTCGCTTGCTCCCGATGTGAGCAGACATGAACAGCCTGAAGAGAAAGTAAATTCCTAGATGTGCACCAAAGTTTAATGGATTCACTCCCCTTTCACAAAGTGTTGCAGGACACTGAATATTGCATCATCCTGCTAACTAGTTAACCTAGATACAGGACGGCCATGGCAGAGGACGACACGCTGTGTGTGTGTGTGTTCTTGTATTTCCACCCTTCTTGAGACATCAACAAGGAAAAGTACCTTCCATATGAGGAGGTGTGAACAAGTGATGACATAAATCATGGTCCCAATACGGAAAACCATTGCATCTAATAGAGAATGTCTCATTTGGTGGTGAAATCTATCAAAATTAGGGTTGTGCCAAAAAGGAGGGATTTTTCAAATTGACTGAGATAGGGACAAGCGGTAGAAAATGGATGGAAATGGGCTTTGTGTTGATTTTAAAAGTGCTCCCCCTCTGGTCAACATATGAAATAACAAGTGTGTGTAAGAAATTGAAATGCGCCCCCTTTGGCCAAAATGAATAAAAAATAAATAAATATGTATATAGAGACATACTGTAATAACTTGAAGTAAATAATGAAGATTAAAAACCAATTACAAAAAAATAAATAACTAAAAGCAGTCTTTTTCTCACAATGTAATATTTCTGTAAAATTGCAATATTATCTCTTAAAATTATGACTTTTTTAATGTAAAATGATTACTTTTTAATGCAAAATGGCGACATTTGTCATATAAAATCCAGACTTTAATCACAATATTTCCAATTTCTCTTGTTGTTAATGTAAAACGGTGACATTTTTGCGACTTTTTTCATCATTTTGCCAAGTTCCGATTATCATTATAATATTGCCAAACATTTTTAAGTTTTCTTGTAAAATTGTGACTTTTGTCGAGTAAAATGACGACTCTTTTCATAAAATTGCCAAAATTGCAAGCTTTTCTTGTAAAATTGCGACTTTTATCATAATATTGCACAAATGTTCAGTTTTTCTTGTAAGATTTTAACTTGCGTTAAGTAAAATTACGACTTTTATTATAATACTGCCGAAATTCTAAATTTTTCTTGTGAAACTGTGACCTTTTTCTTGTGAAATTCCAACTCAATTTTCACAACCAGCTTTTTTATATTTGCATAGTATGTATATATTATTATTGTTGTAAAAACACTTCTTTCTATATCTACAAAGGGTGGTCCTAAAGAGGTAGGCATTTTTCGTAGGTCTCAAAAAGGTAAAAAATACAAGATTGTGCGTGTGTGTGTGTGTGTGTTCTTGTATTTCCACCCTTCTTGAGACATCAACAAGGAAAAGTACCTTCCATATGAGGAGGTGTGAACAAGTGATGACATAAATCATGGTCCCAATACGGAAAACCATTGCATCTAATAGAGAATGTCTCATTTGGTGGTGAAACCCAT
>NC_084572.2:31599302-31684302 GCF_033978685.3 Nerophis lumbriciformis | reverse complement strand
AGGTGATTATGAAAGTACCTTTGGCAGGCGACCTCTAAAAAGTCACACGAGTCCTCCTGTCACAACTTATTAAAACTTCCTGCTTGTGTCAAGTCACAAGTCATCAAGCCAGTGACCCGAGTGCTGGCTCTCTCTCCCTTGCGCTGACTCAAGTCTCTCAAGTCCCGAAAGTCGGGGTCGAGAGGCGTCAGGTGACTTTTAGCACGCTCCCTCGTGTCCTACAAGAAGCGCTGCGGCCCAGGAATTGACGAGCGGCACTACGGACTCTGTTTTTTTATGTCGTGTGCTTTATCTGCTTGTTAGAAAGCAATAAAAGCAAATTGCATCGCTGTTTTTTGAACGACATCTGACCAGCTTTGATGTGGTCGCGGTGGGCAATGAACACTGTGAAAGTTGCGCTTTAGCAACCCCAAACGTGGTTCGAGTTCCACCAAAACACACAAAGTTTCACATTTTTAAAGTTCAAATTCATGTTTCCCCGCAATAAACCACAGCTCAGCACTCATGCGTGGTAGGACTGGGTAAAACTTCATCGGTTATCAGAGGTGGGTAGTAACATTTACTCCGTTACATCTACTTGAGTAACTTTTGGGATAAATTATACTTCTAAGAGTAGTTTTAATGCAACATACTTTTATTTTTACTTGAGTATATTTATAGAGAAGAAACGCTACTTTTACTCCGCTCCATTTATCTACATTCAGCTCGCTACTGATTTTTATCCATCTGTTAATGCACGCTTTGTTTGTTTTGGTTTGTCACACAGACATTCAAAGTAGGATCTATCGCATGCCTGCGTTTCACCAATCAAATGCAGTCACTGGTGACGTTTGACTCCGTTTCACCAACCAAATAGAGCCAGGCGGTCACGTGATTAACTGCACATAAAGTTTCAGCGGCAAACAACAAGCTTAAGCTTACATGAACTCAACTTCAAATTTGAGGAAGCACATCACGGTAAGTAACGTTAGTAGATATTTTGGCTGTCACTGTAGGCTGATGTTAGCTTCCCTGCTATGAATCACTGTCAAATGTACATCGTGTGGGGACATTTATTAAAGGGGAACATTATCACAATTTCAGAAGGGTTAAAACCATTAAAAATCAGTTCCCAGTGGCTTATTATATTTTTCGAAGTTTTTTTCAAAATTTTACCCATCACGCAATATCCCTAAAAAAAGCTTCAAAGTGCCTGATTTTAACCATCGTTATATACACCCGTCCATTTTCCTGTGACGTCACATAGTGATGCCAACACAAACAAACATGGCGGAAAGAACAGCAAGCTATAGCGACATTAGCTCGGATTCAGACTCGGATTTCAGCGGCTTAAGCGATTCAACAGATTACGCATGTATTGAAACGGATGGTTGTAGTGTGGAGGCAGGTAGCGAAAACAAAATTGAAGAAGAAACTGAAGCTATTGAGCCATATCGGTTTGAACCGTATGCAAGCGAAACCGACGAAAACGACACGGGAGAAAGCGAGGACGAATTCGGCGATCGCCTTCTAACCAACGATTGGTATGTGTTTGTTTGGCATTAAAGGAAACTAACAACTATGAACTAGGTTTACAGCATATGAAACACATTTGGCAACAACATGCACTTTGAGAGTGCAGACAGCCCAATTTTCATCAATTAATATATTCTGGAGACATACCCTCATCCGCGCTCTTTTCCTGAAAGCTGATCTGTCCAGTTTTGGAGTTGATGTCAGCAGGCCAGGGAAGCTAGGGTCGATATTCTTCTCTTGATCATCTTCGGTGGCATAAGGGACGGTGTGAGCCAAGACATCCAGGGGGGTTTAGCTCGCTCGTCTGCGGGAACAAACTGCCGCCATTGCTTGCCGTGCTACCGAGGTCCTTTGTCCCTGAATTGCTCACACACTCCGGCAGATTCAATGGGGGTCTGGCGGCAGATTTCTTTGACTTTATGGTTGGAAATGCATCTGCTTTGAGTGTCGCAGGATATCCACACATTCTTGCCATCTCTGTCGTAGCATAGCTTTCGTCGGTAAAGTGTGCGGAACAAACGTCCAATTTCTTGCCACTTTTGCATCTTTGGGCCACTGGTGCAACTTGAATCCGTCCCTGTTCGTGTTGTTACACCCTCCGACAACACACCGACGAGGCACGATGTCTCCAAGGTACGGAAAACAGTCGAAAAAAAGGAAAATAACAGCGCTGATTTGACTCTGTGTTTGAGAAAATGGCATATATGGTCTTTTTTCTGCAACATCAAGGTATATATTGACGCTTACATAGGTCTGGTGATAATGTTCCCCTTTAAGGGCCGTTGCTATAGTTATTGTCAATTGTGCTGAAGTGGTATTTTTCTTTGTCTGTGCAAAGCTGGCAATCCAAAAAGATTGCAAGCCAGTTTCGTATCAGTGTCTGTGTCCAGGAACGGCCTGCTGACTGCCAAGGCCGAACACCGCCGTGACGCAGACAGAGCAGAGACAAGGTGATATCACCAGCGTCAACACATTTGCATTTCTTGTATAATCACATATTATGTCTAACTAGAGTTGTCGAGATTACCCCCTTCCCTCAGCGACAGCTTCAGTGATGTAACAGGGACCTCCCAAATAAATAGAGGAAGCACGCGGGCTGGACTTTTAGAACGTAGTTTGGATCTGTAACTAGAATACAGCCCAAAACACGTGTCTCCTCATTGAGCCAAATTGAACTCTGTCTCTGCATGATTCCTTGCTTCTTGTCTGTTTAATAGATGTCATCAGTGTTTGAACCTGACAGGCCGGTACTTTTTAGAGGCGAGATAGCACCGAATATGATTCATTAGTATCACGGTACTATACTAGTACCGGTATACCGTACAACCGTAGTAACTGGGGACAACTTCTCCTGTAGCTAAGCTACATTTAATGGACACTAACCTGTAGCTTAGTGTCAGAAAAATTGTATGTAAATTATCAAAAAACTTTCCGTTCTAAGTTCCCAATGAGCAAACAAGAGGCTGTCTTTGTTGCACCAAGCAAAGGCTTGGAAAATTCCATTGTGTACGATGGGATGAGACGGGAGGGGTTATCTATTGTCAACGAAGACCTGCCCAAGCTGAATCCAGGACTAACCCAAGCCCGAGGCATCTTCTTCTTTTGTTTTCAATGTGACCAAAAACAAGAGCTGTTTACATACCCCCCATTTCTTTTGGAAGCAGATGTTGTTGTGTAAACAGGGAGTGTCCAAATAAAGGAGGTGACGTAAACCTTTTTCGTCAGAGCATGGTGCAAGACTGTACAGAGAGTACAGTTGCTGCGTCTCTCCTCAAAATTGAGTCCAAATTTAATTCTGTCTCTGTTTGATTCTTTGCTTCTTGTCTTGTTTAATAGACGTCATCAGTGTTTGAACCTGACACTTCGCTTACTACATTTTCTAAACAGCTTGCCCACCACTGCCTAAAGAGGTACAAAAGGTGTATAATAAATACCAAGACCTGTTCGGAGCAGCAACCAGCAAGTAGAAAAAATAAATAAAAAATCATCTCGGATGTTTTCTCGTCAGCAAATTGACTCTGTTTGCTCGAAACGCTATTAATCATGCTGCCTGTGACTCACACTGATGGTGTCATACAAGTACGCCTGAGAAGGCCACCTCATGACCGCACACACACACACACACACTCTCACACGATTTGAAGAGCTCATCTCTACATCCATTCCTCACACACTTGTTCCCCATGCTAAAGCGTTACCATACAAGGAGCAATTATTCTGCCGGCACATTCTCTCCGGTTGTGGTATCAATCCCATCATCTCCATCCTTCTCTCCTATTTTCTTCTCCCGTGTCCTTTTTTTTTCTCCTCCTCTCTGAATCGCTCGGAGAGTTTTATTTATACAGCGGCGGCCCACGCGGAGCGCAGCACAACGCTGAGAGGAATCGGCCTCGCTGAGGTGGGCATCATGATATCCTTGCAAAAAAAAAACGCTCGTGCCTCCTCGCCGCCGGCTTGGACAAAGTGTTCGCAAAAAGGAAGGGAAGGACAAGGAAGTCCCGGACCAAACAGCCACCTAGACCAGGGGGGGTCCACACTTTTTGACTGGGGGGGGCTGCATTGGGTTTTAAAAAATGTGGCTGGGGGCCAAAAGCCCACTATCTATATAAATATATAAGTAGACGTTGCCCCCCAGTGGGTTCTTTGGACCACCAAGCACCGACATGATAGCCCGGTTCAGGTACAACACAGTTTTATTTTTTTGACAGAGTCTGTAGGTTGCTTTCCAGCAATTGTCCCTTGTCTGTGACAGGCACGCTTCTCGCTCTCATGCTAGCTCCCACTAACACTCTCCTCCAGGCTGCTGCTTAAACAGAGCAACAGGTAGATAATCAGGCCCACCTGGGCCATATACGCACCTGTCGCTGACTTCGAGGCCGGTCCTGGCACACCCCGTTCTGCTGCAGGCCCGCAGGCCACTCCCCCCTCCACAATATGTGATTACATATTACGCTAATAATATCATGTATATATAATTGATAATTAATATAATTGGTTATTAAGAGTATGTGAAAATTCTCTACCTTGTTTACTTCCGTGATAACCTCCTTAATCATGTACATATACATTCACTGTACAAACATGCATATACACATACTGTACATATACATTCACTGTACACATACATATACACATACTGTACATATACATTCACTGTACACACATACAAATACACATACTGTACATATACATTCACTGTACACACATACATATAAACATACTGTACATATACATTCACTGTACACACATACAAATACACATACTGTACATATACATTCACTGTACACACATACATATACACATACTGTACATATACATTCACTGTACACACATACATATACACATACTGTACATATACATTCACTGTACACACATACATATACACACACTGTACATATACATTCACTGTACACATACATATACACATACTGTACATATACATTCACTGTACACACATACAAATACACATACTGTACATATACATTCACTGTACACACATACATATAAACATACTGTACATATACATTCACTGTACACACATACAAATACACATACTGTACATATACATTCACTGTACACACATACATATACACATACTGTACATATACATTCACTGTACACACATACATATACACATACTGTACATATACATTCACTGTACACACATACATATACACATACTGTACATATACATTCACTGTACACACATACATATACACATACTGTACATATACATTCACTGTACACACATGCATATACACATACTGTACATATACATTCACTGTACACACATACATATACACATACTGTATGTGGAGGGAAAGTGCGAACAGCGCGCCTGCAGGAGCAAAAGTCACCGCCGCTGTCCATGGTACCGAGGACGAGCACCAGCGGGCAGGGGCGGGGCATGTGCTGACGGCGAGACACAGCTGGCAGGTGATTACATTTCACAGGTGGTACGGGTTAATCTAATCATCTGTTGTCTTTAACAGTAAACGGCCGGGAGCAGAGGAGGAGAGAGGATTGGGAGTGACGGCAACGTCACGGACATCCCGAAAAACATTTGGAAAAATCTTGTTGAAAACATTAAAACTTTGTTAAACCTGCACGCTTGGCTCTTGTGCCGTGTCTACAGTGGAGCTGCTAGGAAGCGACTTTCACACTGTACATAAACATTCACTGTACAAACATACATATACACGTACTGTACATATACATACATACATTCATGCATATAATCACGTTTCATCTAACATAAATTACCGTTGTTACGCTAGGGTAAACACATGGCACACTGACAAAGCTTAACCTATTGTTACTATAACAATCTACAAGGTTAATATAGCTGGCTTCTCTTTCTTCCCCTCCATTTTTCTGCATTCTTTCGTATCTCTAGTTATCATTACGTATATGTATTGTTGCATGTGTATTGTAACTGTATTGTTGATAAAAGAGGTAAATTATTGGTATTATTCATTATCAATAGCGCTATTTCTATTGGTATTTGTATTGCTCCATTTGTAGTGTAATAATGCTCATTGTCATTTCTGTATTATTTATTTCACTAACTGCTTCTTTGCTATCACTTTTACCATCATATGTGTACATATCCTATTTGCTGCTCTATTGTTGTTGTTGTGTTTGCTGTTGTTGTTTTTGTCTCTCTGTCTAATCCCCCTCGGTCTTCCTTTTTTTCTCTTTCTATCCCCTCCTCCCGGCTGCACCAAATAATAACATAAATACATTTAATAAAGTCAATTACAAAATAAGGCAACAAGAGAAGTATCCCACACTTCTCTTTTGTAAAGTAAATCTGAACAGCTGATATGGGCATCGACATCAACATTATGAATTGCCTGAAAAGCTGGACAGGACAAAAATAATAATAATAATAAAAAATAAAGATAAAAAAATTATTCAAAAAAATTTAATTAATCAGAATTATGCGACAAACATGGATAAGTGTGGAGAGTGTTTTACATTTTTCCTATCACACTGCAAAAACCGAAATCTAAGTAAGATGAAATATCTCAAATAAGGGTGATATTTGCTTATTCTCTGTCTGATAAGATCATTCTTCTCACTAAGCAGATTTTATGTTAGAGTGTTTTACCTGTTTTAAGGGTTTTGGTCCTAAATGATCTCAGTAAGATATTACAGCTTGTTGCTGAGATTTGATGACCTATATTGAGTAAAACATGCTTGGAACTAGAATATCAACTGTTGCAAAGCTGTGTCATCAACACTCACAAGTATAAAACTACTTTTTTAAAGTAATAATATCTTACTTCAAGCATGAAAAAAAAATCATGATGCCGAGCGCATATCATTATGTCAAGATAATGGCACTAGCATTTACTTCATTTAATAATATTTTCAACATATTGAGAAAAAAGTCTCATATTTGTTTTTTCTACCAAGAAAAGTGCACTTGTTATTAGTGAGAATATATTTGTTTTAAGGTATTTTGGGGTTCATTGAGGGTAGCTAATTTTACTTGTTTTGGAAAGTCTTGACAAGCCAAATTTTCTTGTTCTATTGGCAGATCATTTTGCTTAGTTCAAATAAAATACCCCTAATTTGTGTTTTTTTTTTTTTCTTGTTTACGAACACTGACTTTTTGCAGTGCATCCCTTGTAATGAATTTAAAACAGGTGTAGTTTTGATGTGTTTATGCTGATTGGATGTTTTTATTATAATATCAACAAAGTTCAATGAGCAGGTTGTGTTATGTGTGACCAAGTTGGTTGAATTTTTGTACCGGTTTGTTTATTTTTGACGCTAGCTTAGCGGTTAGCATGGCCTCTCCTCTCCTCCTGCCCGGGTTTTTGTGTCTGCGCTAGTTCCACATTCTAGAACCGTCTGCATGACTTTATTTAACATACTTAAAATCATCAATATTTCAATGGTCCAACTCCCAATCTAAGAACCCATTTTTTGTTGTTGTTCATGTTCAGAATCAAAATCAGAATCAGAATCAGAATCAGAATCAGAATAGTTTCTGTTGCCATTGTTTGAGAACGAGTTCACAAACTAGGAATTTTTCTTGGTGCAATTGTGCAACATAAAACCCATATAACACAGAATAGGTAATAAAATGAGATGTAACTGAGCTATCAGATCTTGTTATTGTTCATGTGCCTGATGGCAGAGGGGAAAAAACTGTTCAAGCTTGGTGTAGATCTGGATGATGTGTGGCAACTCTCCGACATGGCTCAACATTACATCACAAAAACACACATGACGTCTTCCAACAAAACCGCGTGCATTATTAACTAGGGACGCACGAACCAGGCCGGCAGACGGAACAACGGGCCTGCCGAGGGTCCGCAATTTAAATATTTACAGCGCACGAGGAGGGAGGTTCACGTACGTGAACACGTTTAACCATCGGTAAAATTACCGGTTTGTTCCTGCTTTTGCCGCCGCGCTCGACATGAACTTACATTATTCAGCAGAGGCTTGTGTCCACAGCGACTTAACAGATTGGAAGAGTTCTTAAAAGCACCGCTTTGGTACGACAGACTTGTTAGTTGTTTTACTCGCTGAACTTTAGTCAGTAATTCAACTCGGGTGATGGGGGGAGGGGTACTGGATTCGGTGCCTTTATATGCACCGACCGAATTCCGTGGGTACTACGGGGTCATCATCGGCGGTCACTCCTGGTAGGGCTGTATCCCTTCATGGAGGATAGATAGATAGATAGATAGATAGATATATAGATAGATAGATAGATAGATAGATAGTGTCGGAGGCAGATATTTACATATATCCGAATTTAAATGTTACTTTTTTTTATTTCATTGTCATATTAAAAAAAACAGCTAGTGTTTTTCTTCCAAATGTGGTCTTTTGGTTGTCTGCTGTTAACCTTGAATTCTTTGGAATGTGTTTTGACTAGCATGTGTTTTGACTAGGGACTGGGGAGAGGAGAGAGGGTTTTGGGATCGGGAAGACAGACCATTTTGGGGGCGCGATAGAATGTTCTATGGTGGACTGGTCTCAAAAATATATCTGCAAAGCTTTGCCAATATATTACAAAATACCTATTCTGTCTCTGGTGGTTTTTCAACTCAGCTTTAAGTGTCGGAAAGAGCTTGGGAGCGACTTGTGACTTGAATTCCCTGGGAGGAACAACTGGTCCAAAACGCAACAATAGATAGATAGTACTTTATTGATGCCTGTGCGTGACTTTGTTTAGTGTGGGGAGACTGGTGCACAGACAGTCACCACACGATCCTTGACAGAATCGGGTCAGGGTCCAGTGGCATGGAGTCCAAGACGACTGGGGACCCTTTTCTGCTGCAGCCTTCTTCCGCCATCGCAGCCGTTGTGGTCGTTCTTAAATCTACCGTCTTCCGCCTGCTCCGCCGTTAAGGTCTTCACCGTATCCCTGGCTAGGGGGCAGTCAGGTACTAGGCCTTTGCCAAGAGCCACCTGGGGTAACAGTAGTAAAGGGGTTGTAACCTCCTAGTGCCCCAAGACCCCATAGAGGAGCCTCCACTGCCGGATGCACTTTAACGTCATGCCCAGGACTACGGGGTATCTTATCAAGGAGCTGGTCATTGACTTCAAGAAGAAAATGACCCCTGTGGAGCCCATCAACATCCAGGGCCGGGAGGTGGCAGTAGCTGGGTACCTGGGAGTCCACTTGAACAGCAGACTGGACTGGAAGGACAACAGCAAAGGTGTATACAAGAAGGGCATCAGCAGACTCTTTTTCCTGAGGAAGCTAAGGTCCTTCAATGTGTGCAGCAAGCGGTTGGAGATCTGTTGTGGCCAGTGCCCTGTACTTTGCAGTGGTTTGTTGGGGGAGCAGCACCAAACCGGATTGACAAACTGATCCGGGAAGCCGGACAGACTATTGGAACGCAGATGGAGGCGTTTGTGTCAGCGAGGGACAGGAGGACACTGGACAAACTGCTCGCCATCATGGACAATCCTGCCCACAGTTTCCCTTGTGGTTTGTCTAAGTCAGGGGTCAGCAACCCGCGGCTCCGGAGCCGCATGCGGCTCTTTGATCACTCGGATGCGGCTCAGCAGCTTACTTGCTGAACTCCCCAATTTTCCCGTGAGACTTCCGGATTTCAGTGCCTCTCGCAGAAAACTCCCGGGATTAATCTTCACCGATTTTCACCCTTACAGCTATAATAAGGGCGTGCCATGATGGTACAACATTTGGCGCCCTCTACGACCTGTATTAACAGCGTGCCAGCCCAACATTTGTTATACAATAAACATCTTCTGCTTTAAAACGTACGTGACAGCAACGCATACTTGGTCAACAAGCACACAGGTTACACTGACGGTGACCATATAAAACAACTTTAACACTCTTACTAATAATGCGCCACACTTTGAACCAAAACCAAACAAGAATGACAAACACATTTCGGGAGAACATCTGCACCTTAACACAACATAAACACAACAGAACAAACACCCAGAATCCCATGCAGCCCTGACTCTTCCGGGCTACATTATACACCCCTGCTACCACCAAACCCCGCCCCAACCCTGCTCCCTCACACATCACCCCCCCCCCCCCTCTCTGCTCTCTGTGCGTCGGTTGAGGTGGGCGGGGTTTGGTAGCGGGGGTGTATAATGTATCCCGGAAGAGTTAGGGCTGCATGGGATTCTGGGTATTTGTCCTGTTGTGTTTATGTTGTGTTACGGTGCAGATGTTCTCCCAAAATGTGTTTGTCATTCTTGTTTGGTGTGGGTTCACAGTGTGGCACATTATTAGTAAGAGTGTTAAAGTTTTTTTTATACCGCCACCGTCAGTGTAACCTGTGTGGTTGTTGATCAAGTATGCCTTGCTGTCACCTACGTGAGCAAGCGGAAGCCCCATACAACGTGTGGCTGATCAGGCACGCTGGTTGTGGTGGGTGCTATATTCTGTACCATTTGGCACGCATGACGCTGACAAGCGCCATCCATTTAAACCCGCGTGCCGCACCAGCTGTCAAGGTCCAAATAAAGGTGTGGGCAGCATATCTGAGCTCCCTGGTTTATACATAGCACAAAGCAAAGAAAAAACTTTGTATGCAGTGTTAATTCATTTAAAATTTCAAAAAAAATTTGCGGATCCCATTGTTATCTTAATTTGTGAAACTGGTCAAAATGGCTCTTTGACTGGTAAAGGTTGCCGACCCCTGGTCTAAGTCTAGATTCACGTAAAAACAAAGGACGCCATATTTGGACACCTTTGTTGCCAACTCACGTAAACAACCAGTCAAGTAGCACTCAGGACGGACTCTGCAAAACTCTCTCTAAGTAATGTTGCCATTTTCAACAGCAACAAAGCAAGTATGCTTGTTAGAAAACACTCAAACGTAAAGTTAGGCTCCAATTTTATAAAAAATTTGCTGCCTTGATGGTAATTTACATTGGATTTTCCATAGACGGGCTACTATGAGCATTAGCAATTTTAATATCGAATTTTGGACACGGACCTCGCTGCTTCTCTCCAGCCCCCGACCGCTTGCCTGCCCACGGACTGCCTTCTTGCCTTGCCCCTTTGGTCTGACGCAGGATTCATCCAACACGCACATACAACAAACTCTGGTAACTTGGTTAATTCTACACATCGTCTTGCACCTTTCACTTAGAGTAGCATAAACATCCCACCAATTCATCAGTGTCAATAAACCTGTTGGACTGATTCCAGCCGTTGTGTCGTCTCCTTCCCCCGCCGTACGTAACAATTATGGTAGTACTTGGATGCATAATTGCCAACCCTCCCGATTTTCCCGGGAGACTCCCGAATTTCAGTGCCCCTCCCGAAAATCTCCCGGGGCAACCATTCTCCCGAATTTCTCCCGAATTTCCACCCGGACAACAATATTGGGGGCGTGCCTTAAAGGCACTGCCTTTAGCGTCCTCTCTCAGCTGAAACCTTCACCCCTTAACAGCCGCATGCTGTCCAAGCGTCCGCTTTTCTTCCATATAAACAGCGTGCCGGCCCAGTCACATAATAATGTAGCGTTGGACGGGTTTAACAATGGTCTTTTCTCGAAGATGTCAAGAAATGCTGACACGTTGAATGATCTTTTAACTGGTGTAATGATAACGTTAATTTCAAGCACACACACCCACACACACACACACACACGCACAGACACACACACACACACAAGTGAATGCAAAGCATACTTGGTCAACAGCCATACATATCACACTGAGGGTGGCCGCATAAACAACTTTAACACTGTTACACATATGCGCCACACTCTGAACCCACACCAAACAAGAATGACAAACACATTTTGGGAGAACATCCGCACCGTAACACAACAGAACAAATACCCAGAATCCCTTACAGCACTAACTCTTCCGGGACGCTACAATAACATCTACGGCTTTTGGAGCTCAGTGCACAACTGCGCAGACAACAAGAAGGAGACGAGGCAGAAGAACGAAGAGGAGACATGGCGACGACGAGTAAGAAGAGGAAATACGCTTGCAAGTTCCAAAATGATTGGAAAAAATAATTTCATTTCATCCAGGACAGCTCGAAGGGGAAGGGGTATGCTCCCTGCACCGCAACCACACCCCCGCCCCCATCACCCGAATTCGGAGGTCTCAAGGTTGGCAAGTGTGCTTGGATGGCCGAGTGCTTTCTGAGGTGGTTCTTCACGAAACAAGTTTGAGAACCACTGTGATGTATAATTCGTAGGACAAGTGGCCTAGTGGTTAGAGTGTCCGCCCTGAGATCGGTCGGTTGTGAGTTCAAACCCCGGCCGAGTCATACCAAAGACTATAAAAATGGGACCCATTACCTCCCTGCTTGGCACTCAGCATCAAGGGATGGAATTGGGGGTTAAATCACCAAAAAATGATTCCCGGGCGCGGCACCGCTGCTGCTCACTGCTCCCCTCATCTCGCAGGGGGAGATCAAGGGGATGGGTCAAATGCAGAGGACACATTTCACCAATCATTGGTACTTTAACTTTAACTTAAGTCATACTTGCCAACCTTGAGACCTCCGATTTCGGGAGGTGGGGAGTGGGGGCGTGGTCGGGGGTGGGGCAGGGCGTGGTTAAGAGGGGAGGGTATATTGACAGCTAGAATTCACCAAGTATTTCATACATATACATAATATATATATACATATACATAATATATATATATATATATATATATATATATATATATATATATATATATATATATATACATCCTGAAAATATGCAAATAAAACTGTGTTTAGATCATTGATACTTCAAACTTGCATGAATAAATATTAAGGGATATAACACAACTTGGCTTCTGAGAGCTTCAAAATGTAATGAATAAAATGCTAAACTTGTTGATAAACAAGCAATTATTTTAATAATTAAATATGGTCATTTTAAATGAATTATTATGGTAATTTAAAATTAATTATTTCAAATATGTTTATTTTAATGTATAACTCTAATGCCTGGATGTAATAAGAAGTCAGAAAAAATACAAATAAAAATACAATTAATTTTGACGTTTTTAGCAAAATATAGTAAAAATGTATTTCGTTTTTGTTTTGTTTTTATTAATAAATATATTTATTTTTAGGTAAGATAAACATAATAATACAATTTATCTCTTGTCTGGATGATTTAGTTCTTGTCACCCTGTTGTCCTTCCGTCCTGAAAAAAGGATGTCCTCATTCAGGTCCGCATGGAGCTGGAGGGGGCGTGGCCTCCAGCTCCGGCTGAAAATCGGGAGATTTTCGGGAGAATATTTGTCCCGGGAGGTTTTCGGGAGAGGCGCTGAATTTCGGGAGTCTCCCGGAAAATTCGGGAGGGTTGGCAAGTATGACTTAAGTGCACAGTTACAGTGTATATGTCCGAATAAAAAAAGACACAACAGCGCTTCTTAGAGACCCACAGACTGTGTCACGACTCATTAAGTTTAAAGCTACAGACACACAAAACAGCGTGTTCCCAGCAGGGTTGACTCGGAGCACTTTAAGACTGCCCGTGAGGTGAGAAAGTAGCGTTGTTAAGAAGTTGAAGAGACGGCGAAGGGCAAAAGTGGAAGAGTCTTGGGACGGAGTGGAACAAAAGAAAGAGTGTCATAAGTCCGTGCCACAAGATGGCTCCTCTGACACACGGGGGGAAGTTAACCCGGCGGTGACCTGAGCAGGTTGGCGGCATTTGGAAGCGGTCCATTGATTTAAAGACGCCGACAAGCTCCCTGCAGACGAGAGGAGTGTGAATTGGACAGTGAAGCGGCGGCAGAGAAGGCAGCGAGGCAACGAGCACCTGGCCCAGAACACTTGCGGGACCAGCGCACTTCCTGGTGTCAACATGTGCCGTGCGATAACGCCGCCTCTCGGGCCTCCCGGCGCCTCTGCAATCCCCGCAGAGACTCCACCTGGTACTTCTTTTAAAGGGGAAAGAACGGTGTTTTAAAAGTCTCGTTTCCAGTCGTTTAAACATTCGGCGGTGGAAAGTTTAAGTGCGCATCGTAGGTCAGGGGCTGATGGAGCTCAAAGGACAGCGCCATCTGTTACGGGCAGGGAAGACGCCGGGAGTGCAACAAAGAAAAGTGTCAAAGGAGCGACAGAGCGTTTAGTGCTGCTTAATTGGAAGCATGACGACACAGCTTTCTCTTTTTTCCCTTAAAGCTGCTTTTAAATGACTATGATCCTGCAGACGTTCTTCTCTGACCCCGGAGGTCACATGGCGGATGCTGCAATAACACTGACGCAGCATTGAGAGAGTCGCCGGACGTGTATTCCTCGTCCGATTTTTGGGGTTTGGTACAGAGCGGGTCGGAGTTCTCACATGGAACACACTAAGTGTGGGACAGGAAGTGGAACTGTCTCACCATCAGTGTTGGGACTAACGCGTTACTGTAACGCCGTTATTTTTGGTGGTAAATAGTAATCTAACGTGTTATTTTTTATATTCAGTAACTCAGTTACCGTCATACTTGCCAACCCTCCCGGATTTTCGGGGAGACTCCCGAAATTCAGCGCGTCTCCCGAAAACCTCCCGGAAGAAATTTTCTCCCGAAAATCTCCCGGAATTCAGCCGGAGTTGGAGGCCACGCCCCCTCCAGCTCCATGCGGACCTGAGTCCAGTGTGCGCACACAAGGAGACGAAGTAGAAGAACGAGACCGTAGTCAAAGAGCACAGGGGAGACACTTCTCCAGGGCCGATGCTCGGGGCAACACCCTTCACCTTACCCGGCAGTGGGACTCCACAGCGGACGACTTTAGGGTGAATGGTGAGTCCAGCGATTAGTTGCAAATCTTGCTTTATTGATTGCTTGCACACAGCCAATCCAACACAAAACCAACTAGTCCCTCCCCGCATTTACGCTACCGCTCCCTCTCTTCTCTCGCCCACACACTCACTGACGTCACTCACCTCACATGCTGTCACCTATTAAAGGGCCACACACACACATACTCTACTCTCATAACACACAGTACAGTTAGTAGAACAACTGTGTTTTCATTACTGTGTATTTGATAGGTGCCATTGCCCCGGAATTGTATTGCATTGTACTTTCAAGTACAACAATGAGTAGATGAGTGTTATGTGTGTGTATATGTGTAAATAAATGAACACTGAAATTCAAGTATTTCTTTTATTTATATATATGTAATAAAATAAATAAATATATATATAGCTAGAATTCACTGAAAGTCAAGTATTTCATATATATATATATATATATATATATATATATATATATATATATATGAAATACTTGAGTTGGTGAATTCTAGCTGTAAATATACTCCTCCCCTCTTAACCACGCCCCCCGTCCCAACCACGCCCCGCCCCACCCCCGACCACGCCCCCCACCCCCCGAAATCGGAGGTCTCAAGGTTGGCAAGTATGGTTACCGTTACTACATGATGCGTTACTGCGTCCTTTTTTATGTAGTATCGGCTAGAAACAGAAGATCTGAGTGAGTTTTATTGGAGCGCTGCGGTGTCGTCCTTCTGTGTCACAAGGAAAAGAAAAGGCGTGCTTTGTGAGGATGGGGGCTGGGTGGGGGCTCCCAGGCCGTAGTTGAGCGGCGCAGGGGAGACGTTCCTCCAGGGCCTATGTACTTCGGGGCTAACAACCTTCCCTTTACCCGGAAGTGGGTCTTTACAGCTGAGGGTGAATGACGAGGCCGGCGGTTTGTTGCAACTTTGTGACTTTATTGGAAGCAGCCATCCACCAAGCTAGAGCACCTGCACGCACTCACTGTTGCCGCTCCCTCACCTCTCTCGCCCACTCACTCACTGACGTCACTCACCTCACATGATGTCATATCTTATAGAGCCACACACACACACATACACACACACATACGCTACTCTCATAACAACTAACAAGACATCCTGGCGAAGCCAGAAGTCGAGTTTCTTAACATGGAGACATTCTCAATACTTTTCTTTTGTCGAGCACAAAAAAAATAACATTTTAGTTAAATGTAAGTTGTGTCTTGGATCAAAGATCATGTCTACTTAAAGTTCAAGTTAAAGTGCCATTATTTTGCAGCTATTTAAAATAGTTTTGTCAATTTGTTCTGGCCTGAAATAAATTGGCTCTTTGAAACATATCTTTGTCTTTGTGTGTCGTATGTAGACCACATTGCTTTCTGAGTTCAGTGATGCAAATGCATGTCAAGCTGATCAACAGATTGTATTATTCTCTAGTGCAATAAGAGTACTGAAATGAAGGCTAAAAGGGCATTAATGGGAGCCTTAAAAAAAAAAAAAGAAAAAAAGAAGTAACTAAATAGTTACTTTTCACAGTAACGCATAACTTTTTGGTGTAAGTAACTGAGTTAGTAACTGAGTTACTTTTGAAATAAAGTAACTAGTAACTGTAACTAGTTACTGGTTTTCAGTAACTAACCCAACACTGCTCGCCATACAATCTCCCGCCTATTTGGTAGACAAGAAACAGGGCGATGGTGCCAAGGAGAAGCTAGAGCTTGAAAACCATCTTCGGTCGTTAAAGTATCCAGTTTGGGAACGCATTTATGTGAAAACATGCAATAAACTATGTCTAACTTAAAATACCATATGTTTTATTATTGAATAAAATGTGCAACATGCAATAAACAATGTTTATCGTGTAATACCACATGTGTAACATGTAAAAACATGCTAGTGTAACACGGAATAAATTATGTGTAACATTATAACATATGTGTAATATGTAATAAACTATGTTTGTCATGTAATACCACATGTGTAACATGTAAAACACGTTAATGTAACACAGAATAAATTATGTGTAGCATCTAATAACATACATGTAACATGTAATAAACTGTGTTTATCGTGTAGCACCACATGTAAAACACGTTAGTGTAACAAGTAATGATTTATGTACAACATATAATAACCTGTGTGTAACATGCAATGTGTGCAACATGTAATAACCTCTATATAGGTGTAGCATGTGCTAACGTATGTGTAATATATAATAACTTACATAAAATATTTGCGTAACATGTACTAACCTATGTGTAAAGTGTAATAACTTACATGAAACATGTAATATTTGTGAAACATGCAGTAACCTATATGCGTAACATGTAAGAACCTGCATGTAACACTATATGTCACATGTGATACCATATGTATATTATTTGATAACATATGCGTAACATGTAATAACCTAACTGTAAAATCACATGTGTGTAACATGTAAAAACATATAACATGTAAAAATATATGTGTAACATGTATACCCTGTGTAACATGCATAACATATGTGTAACATGTAATAACATACAAATAGCAACCTATATGTAACATGTAAAACTATGTGCAAAATTTGATAACATGTGTAACATGTAACATATGTGTAACATAATAACCTAACTGTAACATATCACAACATGTGTGTAACATGTAAAACATATGAGTAACATGTAACAATATATTTGTAACGTGTACACCCTGTGTAACATGCATAACATATGTGTAACATGTAATAACATACAAGTAGCAACCTATATGTAACATGTAACACTATATGTGCAGCATTTGATAACATGTGAACATTTAACACATGTGTAACATGTAATAGCCGACCTGTAACATATCACAACATGTGTGTAACACTTAAAACATATGAGTAACATGTAACAATATATGTGTAACGTGTACATCCTGTGTAACATGCATAACATATGTGTAACATGTAATAACATACAAGTAGGAACATAAGCGTAACATGCAACAACCTTTTTTTTTAAATGTTACACTGTATGTGCAACATTTGATAATATATGTGTAACGTATAACAAAAGTCTAACATGTAATAACCTAACTAACATATCCCAACATGTGTGTAGCATGCAAAAACTGTTGAGTAACATGTAACAATATATGTGTAATATGTAATAACATACAAGTAGGAACATAAGCGTAACATGTAACAACCTATATGTAACGTGTAACACTATATGTGCAACATTTGATAACATGTGTAACATATACCAAAAGTCTAACATGTAATAACCTAACTGTAACGTATCCCAACATGTGTGTAACATGCAAAAACATATGAGTAACATGTAACAATATATGTGTAACATGTAATAACATACAAGTAGGAACATAAGCGTAACATGTAACAACCTATATGTAACATAACAAACGTCTAACATGTAATAACCTAACTGTAACATATTCCAACATGTATGTAACATGCAAAAACATATGAGTAACATGTAACAATAAATATATGTGTAACATGTATACACTGTGTAACTTGCATTATATGTGTATCATGTAATAACATGGAAGTAGCAATTGAGGCGTAACATGTAACGCTATATGTGCAGCATGTGTAACATGTAACAACGTGCGCAACCAACGTTCCCTCTAAGGTGCGTGCCTAGCAATCTATGCTGCACACAAAATAAAATCCAATCCGAACTCTAAACACAATAAACCCATCACTATTTGTTCTGGAGGATTTTGAAATGCAACTGTGAGTGACAAGAGATAAAACAATGATCATCAACACTGCTTAACTATTGTAACGTCTGTCGAGACACATTATAGAGGACAAGAATTCCATCGATCACTTTATTGATGAAAACTGTTTATATTAGGCTGTAACCACACCAAAAACATTAGACTACTACCTAAAAAAAACTGGTCATGCTCTGTCGTACAAACCAGGCCATAACCAACTCTATGTCATCTGTCATATCAACAGCAGCCGTTCGCCCTCTGTCACCTGCACCGACACACATGACACTTAACCACTGATGCGTTTATGGCCACACAAAAAGTCAGACAATTCCAACGCCACACAATGTATAAATGCCAGGTTGTTACACTACGACTCCCCAATCAGATGTGTGCTTATTCTACTTTCATTTATTAATAATGTTAAATTATGGATATCAATCATATAATGCGTTTACTAGATTACAGAAATGCTAATAAAAAGACATACTTTGCAGACAGAAAGTTGTAGAAATGTATACTTCATCCCATGCGTACGTCTCATTGTGCAACATGAGAATGTTTTAAGGGGATCTAAATGTGATCTCACAAATGATTTCCAAAGCAGGACCTCCACCCAGACACACAATACTGGTACATAGATCATGGAAAACAAGATTATTTTGTTATTCTCATTGTAAGCGGGCCAAATCAATTATATTAGAAAGACATTTAATGGAAATGGCTACTGTCATTTGATTATTGTACTAAAACCTTCCACTTGTTATTAAGTCAGGTTTGGGACAAGTGTGCTGCTGGCATGGCCAGAGTGTTCACGCCTGATATTGCTCACATGTGCTCCACTGAATGCTCAGGGAATTTGCTCACAAACATGAAACATTAGAGGGAACAGTGTGTGCTACATCTAACAACTAATGTGTAACATGTAATAAATATATGTAACAATATATGTGCAACATGTGACATGTAACAACACACGTGTAACGTGTAAAAGCATATGTGCAACATGTAACAGCCTGTAATATGTGTAACACGTAACAACCCTAGTGTAACATGTGACATATGTAACATATAATACCATATGTGTAACATACAACATATGTCTAACATGCAGTAACCTATGTGTAACATGTAACAACATATGTGCAACATGTAATGTCTGTAACATGCAACAACCTTGTGTAACATATGCAAAATGTGATAGGTGTAACATGTAATACCACATGTGTCACATATAACATGCACTAACCTATGTGCAACATGTAACACCCTATGTGTAACATGTAATACCATTTATGTAACATATAACATATGTCTCACATGCAATAACCTATATGAAACATGTAAAACTATACGTGCAACATGTAACAACCAATGTGTAACATGTGAAATACGTGGCATATGTTACAGGTAATTGGTATGTGTAACATATAACATTTGTTTAAAATGAAATAACCAATGCGAAACATGTAACAACATATGTGGAACATGTAACAGCCTACGTGTTACATGTAACAACATATGCACAGCCAGTAATATGTGTAACATGTAACAACCCTTGTGTAACATGCAACAACCTTGTGTAACATATGCAAAATGTGATAGGTGACACATGTAATACCACATGTGTCACATATAACATGCACTAACCTATGTGCAACATGTAACAACATGTAACACCCTATGTGTACCATGTAATACCATTTATGTAACATATAACATATGTCTCACATGCAATAAACTATGAAACATGTAAAACTATATGTGCAACATGTAATGACCAATGTGTAACATGTGAAATACGTGGCATATGTTACAGGTAATTGGTATGTGTAACATATAACATTTGTTTAAAATGAAATAACCAATGCGAAACATGTAACATATGTGGAACATGTAACAACCCTTGTGTAACATGTGACATATGTAACATATACTACCATATGTGCAACATACAACATATGTCTAACATGCAGTAACCTATGTGTAACATGTAACAACATATGTGCAACATGTAATGTCTGTAACATGCAACAACCTTGTGTAACATATGCAAAATGTGATAGGTGTAACATGTAATACCACATGTGTCACATATAACATGCACTAACCTATGTGCAACATGTAACACCCTATGTGTAACATGTAATACCATTTATGTAACTTATAACATATGTCTCACATGCAATAACCTATATGAAACATGTAAAACTATATGTGCAACATGTAACAACCAATGTGTAACATGTGAAATACGTGGCATATGTTACAGGTAATTGGTATGTGTAACATATAACATTAGTTTAAAATGAAATAACCAATGTGAAACATGTAACAACATATGTGGAACATGTAACAACATATGCACAGCCTGTAATATGTGTAACATGTAACAACCCTTGTGAAACATGTGACATATGTAACATATAATACCATATGTGTAACATACAACATATGTCTAACATGCAGTAACCTATGTGTAACATGTAACAACATATGTGCAACATGTAATGTCTGTAACATGCAACAACCTTGTGTAACATATGCACAATGTGATAAGTGTAACATGCAATACCACATGTGTCACATATAACATGCACTAACCTATGTGCAACATATGTACAACATGTAACACCCTATGTGTAACATGTATAACATGTAATACCATTTATGTAACATATAACATGTGTCTCACATGCAATAACCTATATGAAACATGGAAAAAATATATGTGCAACATGTAACAACCAATGTGTAACATTTGAAACACGTGACATATGTTACTAATGTAAAACATGTAACAATATATGTGCAACACATAACGACTTATGTTTAACATGTAATACCATATATGTAACATATAACACGTCTAACATGTCTAACATGCAATAATCTATGTAAAACATGTAACAACATATGTGCAACATGTAATGTGTGTAAAGTAACACAACATGTGTAAAATTTTACGTGTTTAACATGTGACATGCGTAACAGGTAATACCATATGTGTAACATATAACGTGTAAAATGTGAAACATGTAACAACATACGTGCAACAAGTAACATATGTAACAACCTATGTGCAACATGTAACAACATATGTACAACATGAAACACCCTATGTGTAACATGTATAACATGTAATACCATTTATGTAACATATAACATGTGTCTCACATGCAATAACCTATATGAAACATGGAAAAAATATATGTGCAACATGCAACAACCAATGTGTAACATGTGAAAAACGTGACATATGTTACAGGTAACTGGTATGTGTAACATATGTTTAAAATTAAATAACCAATGTGAAACATGTAACAATATATGTGCAACACATAACGACTTATGTTTAACATGTGTCATGTGTAACATGTAATACCATATATGTAACATATAACACGTCTAACATGTCTAACATGCAATAACCTGTGTAAAACATGTAACAACATATGTGCAACATGTAATATGTGTGTAAAGTAACAAAACATGTGTAACATTTGACATGTGCAACATGTGACATGCGTAACAGGTAATACCATATGTGTAACATATAACACGTGTAAAATGTGAAACATTTAACAACATACGTGCAACAAGTAACATATGTAACAACCTATGTGTAACATGTCTAACATGCAACACTCTGTGTAACATGTAATGCCATATGTGTAACATACAACACGTGTCTAACATGCAATAACTTATGGGTAACATGCCATAACATATGCCTAACATGTAAGGCCATATGTGTAACATAGCACATGTTACAAAAAGAGTTTGCTCAGTGGAATACTGTACTGTACATCATGTCAGACAACTGACAACATGGCTCCCTCGACGGGCCAAGTTAGCGCATCACTAACTGGAATGCTCAGCCGTTACGAAAGCAGCTTATTTCTTTTGTGTAAACAAGGCAGTCGATTGTTAAGAGAACAGTTGAAATGTAATTTAGTTCTGAAATGAAAAGCATTTCCCGCCACGGTAATGACAACTCTATTACAGCCATCATTAATTGTGATGAATATCAATAAAGGCAATTTCCCGCGACGTGACTCGTCAAGTCAAGACGAGTAGCAGCGCTCTCAATCACAGCTGGTGTTCTTTCACGCAATCGCCGGCCTAATTATTTGTTTGGAAAAGAGGTTTTTGTTTGCTCATTTGCAGTAAAAAAAAAAAAGAAAGAAAGGAGACGGCAAGATGACAAACACTTGTTCTGCCTGGCTAATGAACACACGTCAGGTGATGTCACTCATTTGCTCATCAGTGATCTCAGCTGGTCTCACAAAGTCAACAAAACACAGCCGTGAATCATCCTCCTCTGCCGACAATAATTGCGGAGTGTTACAGTCGACTGTGTGCACCATCCACCCCAGTCAACACGCTCTGCGCACTAAACGCCACGTGGACCTCCGACCTGGGCCTATTCTGGCTGCGAGACCACCAAATCCACCAGAGAGACCTGCCCATCTGCAAGGCCCCCAAACGTTCACATGACACCGGCCACCAAAAACACACAACTTAACCAGAAGCCTCAATCGAGTGGCGCTCTGGTCGTACAAAACGCGCCCGAGCGGCACAAATGTGTGTTTAGCGCTCCAGTCGCTCGTGGTGGTTTTTTTTTTAATCAAACACAAGAATGTGGAACAGAAGTCTATTTTCAGTTCTGTTGTGATTGTCAAAAAGGTAACA
This sequence comes from Nerophis lumbriciformis, assembly GCF_033978685.3. Classification (NCBI taxonomy): domain Eukaryota; kingdom Metazoa; phylum Chordata; class Actinopteri; order Syngnathiformes; family Syngnathidae; genus Nerophis; species Nerophis lumbriciformis. The sequence goes on along the minus strand of NC_084572.2, from coordinate 31,661,164 downwards.
CGTAACACCATATGTGTAACATATAACAAAAGTCTAACATGTAATGACCTATGTAAAACATGTAACAATACACTGTATGTTCAACATAACATGTAACCACCTATGTGTAACATGTGTAACCATATGTGTAACACATAACGTGCAAAATGAAACAACCTATGTGAAACATGTAACAACATAACATGTAACAACCTATGAGTAACATATGTAACATGTAATACCATACATGTAACATATAACATATGTCTAACATGCAATAACCTATATGAAACATGTAACAACATATGTGCAACATAACATGTAACAACCTATGGGTAACATGTGTAACATGTAATACCATACATGTAACATATAACATATGTCTAACATGCAATAACCTATATGAAACATGTAACAACATATGTGCAACATAACATGTAACAACCTATGAGTAACATGTAATACCATACAAGTAGCATATAACATATGTCAAACATGCAATAAACTATATGAAACATGTAACAACCTATGTATAACATGTGCACCACATGACATGTGTAACAGGTAATACCATATGTGTGAAATATAACATGTGCAAAATGAAATAACCTATGTGTAACATGTGAACCATGTGACATGTGTAACATGTAATACCATATGTGCCAAAAATGTAATAGCATGTAACAACATATGTGCAACATGTAACATGTAACGACCTATGTGTAACATGTGAACCATTTGACATGTGTAACAGTTAATAGGTGTGCCATGTAACATATGTGTAAAATGAAACCACCTATGTGAAACATGCAACAACATATGTGCAACATATAACATATGTAACGACCTATGTTTAACATGTGACATGTGTAACATGCAATACCGTATGTGTCTAACATGTCATAACCCATGTGAAACATGGAGCAACATATGTCCAACATAACATGTAACAACCTATGAGTAACATGTAAAACATGTGCAACATGTAATACCATATATGTAACATATGTCTAACATGCAATAACCTATATGAAACATGTAACAACATATGTGCAACATAACATGTAACAACCTATGAGTAACATGTGTAACATGTAATATCATACAAGTAACATATAACATATGTCTAACATGCAATAAACTATATGAAACATGTAACAACCTATGTATAACATGTGCACCACATGACATGTGTAACAGGTAATACCATATGTGTGAAATATAACATATGTGCAAAATGAAAGAACCTATGTGTAACATGTGAACCATGTGACATGTGTAACATGTAATACCATATGTGTCTAACATGTAATAACATGTAAAAACATATGTGCAACATGTAACTACCTATGTGTAACATGTGAACCATGTGACGTGTAGCAGTTAATAGGTGTGACATATAACATGTGTAAAATGAAACAACCTATGTGAAACATGTAACAACATATGTGCAACATATAACATATGTAATGACCTATGTTTAACATGTGTAACATGTAATACCGTATGTGTCTAACATGTCATAACCCATGTGAAACATGTAGCAACATATGTCAAACATAACATGTAACAACCTATGAGTAACATGTAACAAATGTGCAACATGTAATACCATATATGTAACATATAACATATGTCTAACATGCAATAACCTATGTGTAACATGTAACAACCTATGAGTAACATGTGTAACATGTAATACCATACATGTAACATATAACATATGTCTAACATGCAATAACCTATATGAAACATGTAACAACATATGTGCAACATAACATGTAACAACCTATGAGTAACATGTGTAACATGTAATACCATACAAGTAGCATATAACATATGTCTAACATGCAATAAACTATATGAAACATGTAACAACCTATGTATAACATGTGCACCACATGACATGTGTAACAGGTAATACCATATGTGTGAAATATAACATATGTGCAAAATGAAATAACCTATGTGTAACATGTGAACCATGTGACATGTCTAAAAGTTAATAGGTGTGACATGTAACATATGTGTAAAATGAAACAACCTATGTGAAACATGCAACAACATATGTGCAACATATAACATATGTAACGACCTATGTTTAACATGTGACATGTGTAACATGCAATACCGTGTGTGTCTAACATGTCATAACCCATGTGAAACATGGAGCAACATATGTCCAACATAACATGTAACAACCTATGAGTAACATGTAACACATGTGCAACATGTAATACCACATATGTAACATATAACATATGTCTAACATGCAATAACCTATATGAAACATGTAACAACCTATGTGTAACAGGAAATAACCTATATGAAACATGTAACAACCTATGTGTAACATGTTACAACCTATGTGTAACATGTTACAACCTATGTGTAACATGTTACAACCTATGTGTAACATGTTACAACCTATGTGTAACATGTGAACCGTGTGGCATGTGTAACAGGAAACAACCTATATGAAACATGTAACAACCTATGTGTAACATGTTACAACCTATGTGTAACATGTGAACCGTGTGACATGTGTAACAGTTAATAGGTCTGACATATAACATATTTATAAAATGAAACAACCTATGTTGCACATGTAACAACATATGTGCAACATATAACATATGTAACAACCTATGTTTAACATGTGACATGTGTAACATGCAATACCGTGTGTGTCTAACATGTCATAACCCATGTGAAACATGGAGCAACATATGTCCAACATAACATGTAACAACCTATGAGTAACATGTAACACATGTGCAACATGTAATACCACATATGTAACATATAACATATGTCTAACATGCAATAACCTATATGAAACATGTAACAACCTATGTGTAACATGTTACAACCTATGTGTAACATGTGAACCGTGTGGCATGTGTAACAGGAAATAACCTATATGAAACATGTAACAACCTATGTGTAACATGTTACAACCTATGTGTAACATGTTACAACCTATGTGTAACATGTGAACCGTGTGGCATGTGTAACAGGAAACAACCTATATGAAACATGTAACAACCTATGTGTAACATGTTACAACCTATGTGTAACAGTTAATAGGTCTGACATATAACATATTTATAAAATGAAACAACCTATGTTGCACATGTAACAACATATGTGCAACATATAACATATGTAACAACCTATTTTTAACATGTGACATGTTAAAAACTTGCCACAACCGCAGCGTAAACTTACTTCTCAAGCTGTGTTACCCCATGCTTCATCTAGAATCACTTGATTAAAGTACAGTGTTGTATTTTCCTACACTCAAACACAGTGTTACTGTTCAATCTGTGTGTAACGTTAACAGCGGCCAAAACTATACACTTGTTAAATAAAACCACTGCCTTGATTTGAATGAATACTTAGGCCTGCTACGCCATAATGTTGGTCATTACGGTGGTAATAACGTTTTTTTCCAAGGTGGCACTTGGTGAAATAATATAAATCAGACCTGGGCATTTTGCGGCCCGCGGGCCACATCCGGCTCTTTGTGAGTCCTTGTCCGGTCCGCGTGAGGCCAATCATAAATTACAAAATAAATTTAAAAAAGTATCAATGTCGAGGGTGCAATACAACGGTGCTGCTTTTGTTTTGAAAAGCGTTATTTGTATTACTTCCGTGTGGACGTATGCTCGTGTGTGATTGTGAGTGAATGTGAACAGCGGCAATCACAAATTACAAAATACATTTTAAAAAACATCTATGTCGTGCGTGCAATACAACTGTGCTGCTTTTATTTTGAAAAGTGTTATTTATGGACGTATGTCCGTGTGTAACCTGTGAGTGAAGGTGCACAGCGGCAAGTGATGCCCGTTTACCCCCGAGATGTCAACTCATGCTAAAAAAAGAAAAGTTGATGACGAATGCCGTTGTTTTCAGCAAGACATGGACTGCCAAGTATTTCTTTACATAAATTAAAGGTAAAGCCGTGCGCTTAATTTGTGGTACACATGTTACTGTGTTTAAAAAATATAATTTGAATCGCCACTACACGACGAAGCAGGAGGAAAAATACCGGAATCTGTCTGATGAAGAGCGTGCAAGGGAGGCTGATGCGTTGATTGTAAAACTGCCAAATTTCACACCCCCAGAGATGCAGCCGTCAGGACAAGTTTCGTCATTTCTCACAAAATCGCCATGAAAAGTAAGGCGTTTTCTGACGAAGAGTATATTAAGGAGTGCTTATTGGACTCTGTTGCGCTGATATGCGCGGAGAAGAGGGGCGCATTTGACAACGTGTCACTCTCCCGACGCACTGTAACGAGGCGGGTTGAGACCAAAATGGCCTAATATAAATATTTAAGGATTAAGAGTTTAAATAAAACCATCAAAAGCAATCTGCTTTTGTATAAAGTTAAGTTAGGTTAAATGAAATTATTATTATCTTACGGTATATCAAAAATAATATTGAGCAAAATTTTATTGAAATATTGTCATGTTCACACATCCGCTTTCCCACAATATAAACAGCTAATGATCGAGGGCGAGTTCTTGGTTTCATATGTAGGTTTATTGTTAGGCAGTTTCATTAACGTCCTCCCAGCGGGGTAACAACACACAACAACAGCAGTCAAGTTTTCGTCTACCGTAAAGCAGTTTGTCTGCCGTAAACAGCAATGTTGTGACACTTTTAAACAGGACAATACTGCCATCTACTGTACATGCATATGTGACCCACCCATAATGTGTCACATTTTTGTGTTGATTTATTTATTTTATTTTGTGGTTTGAATTCGTTTTTGGAGCTGTCATTACACATTTATCAGTATTCACATTGGTCAGTAGGGGGCAGTAGGGCGTTTCTTCCCAATTGAATGCTATCACCTGCAGACCGGAAGTGTCTTGTCATTCTGATGAGCGCGACCAGTCTGTGAACAATTGAAACGTCCTGTGTGCTTTTTCCTCCTGTATAACAGGTTAGTTTTGGTGAATCAACTCACTAAATAATATCCATGTGATCTTTATAAGTTTAAGTACACATTCTGATGGTGGAGCCTAACTCTAAAGTGTTTGTGAGTTGTAGTTTGTATTTGTGAATTAATCCAGTGCACAGCTGCAGTAATCAATACAAAAAGGTGACGTGAGTGCGCAATGTTTATGTAGGGACTTCTGATCCTAATTCAGACTCCCAGATTAGAGCTCCCGTTTTCTTATTGATTTTAAAATGTATATTTGTATAATGTGTGTGTTCTGAAATAGTGACAGAGAATAGAACAAGGATGGACAATTCAACCCTTCACTCAACAATGAGTAGATAAGTGTTATGTGTGCAAATGTGTAAGTAAATGAACACTGAAATCTGAAATTCAAGTATTTATTTTATTTATATATATATATATATATATATATATATATATATATATATATATATATATATGTAATAAAATATATATATATATATAGCTAGAATTCACTGAAAGTCAAGTATTTCTTATATATATATATATATATATATCTTAACCACGCCCCCCGCCCCACCCCCGACCACGCCCCCCGCCCCCCACCTCCCACCTCCCGAAATCGGAGGTCTCAAGGTTGGCGAGTATGTACTAAAGAGGTGATTATTGGCATACATTTCTACAGCTGTTTTCCTTCCGTTGCACTTCTAACTGCGGGCGCACTTAGAGACATCTGGAGGAAGAAGACCGCAACTGGCCTAAATTCCGCTCGACGTCGTCGATCTTCGACCCCTTTTTTACTTTACATCGGATGGCGTACATCCCCGAGGCGAGCGCCGACGCTCTTAGCACATATGTTCGCGCTCTGGGAGGCGAAGGCATGATGTTGACTGACACATTTGTTTATAAGCGCTGCGCTAATATGCCGCGTGCATGTCATCGAGCTTGATTTGCATACATCTGTGCTCATTAGCGCAATTGGAGTCATATTTAATGCCGTGACCTGAAATAAGTGCATGGCATTCCTGCTCTACATTTGGACGACGATGGACTCCCTCGCTTTGTAGCGTTACTGTGATCGATTGGGCGGCGGCGCCGGTCGCGCCAATTGGCCGGTGAGACAATTGAAAGTTAGGGCGCTGCAAGGCGACCTATAGCAAGCGTTTCCTCCGGAGAATGATTCCCTTTTGTCCACAAAGCAATTACAGAGAGTGAGTGGATCAGCGCCAGGTAACTTTTGGCCTGTGGGATGGTTAAGGTGCTTGTCGACACTGGCAGGATTGTCTGACACAGGACACCAGAAAACAACATAAGACAATTCCAATGCTCTTTGCAACTGCACATCCCTGATACCTAACGAGAAAGCAATGTGGTGTGGAAATTGTGTGTGACGTCGGCCAGCGGAAGCCAGACTGAATGTTTGGATGCTGGAAGGCTTTGAATGGCTCGAGTGAATGTGGGGCAAAATGTTCCATTTCAATTCAATGGGACTTTTTGGACCGGAAAATGTCAGACTCCGAGGAAACCGGTAGATTTGGCGTGTTATAATTAGACAGCCTAAAATGTTTGGAAGGAGCTGAATGCTCGGATGTTGCAACGGCTTGAATTTGCCGAGAAATGTGGAGGTAGTAGGAATTCTAGAGATAAAGGAAAATTAGTGTTACGGAAAATTGTGGCCTTGTCATGACTTGGTCCTGGGGTTTAGTTTTTCTCGAAGGCAACGGAAAGTTGGCTAGGGCGAGACGGGAATGAAGGTACATTTTTATTTAAAGACTATAACTACAAAAAAAGGAAGTAAACAATAGGCGCGCACAGTGGCGGAAAACAAACTATGAAACCAAAAGACTATAGCAAAAAAAGTACAAACGAAAAGCGCGCACAGTGGCGGAGAACAAACTATGAAACCAAAAGACTATAGCATTAATAAACAAAAACTTACTTGGCTTGGACAAAAGTAGCAGCATGAATGATGAACATGAAAACAAGTGTCAGGAATGTACAGAGCATGAATGTGAGGATGTCACCAGGAAGACAAACTGAAAAACAATGAACTTAAATACTACAGACATGATTAACGAAAACAGGTGCGTGACTCAAAACGTGAAACAGGTGCGTGACGTGACAGGTGAAAACTAATGGGTTGTTATGGTGACAAACAAGAGTGCACAATCAGTCCAAACGTGGAACAGGTGAAACTAATGGGTAATCATGGAAACAAGACAATGGAGTGAAAAGCCAGAAACTAAAAAGTCCAATAACTAAACAAAACATGACAAAGACAAAACATGATTACACAGACATGACTGGCCTAGTCGTTAGGGCAGTGCTTTTCAACCACTAGTGTGCCGTGAGATACAGTCTGGTGTGCCGTGGGAGATTATGTAATTTCACCTATTTGGGTTAAAGATATTTTTGCAAACCAGTAATTAGAGTCTGCAAATGATGTGTTGTTGTTGAGTTTCTGTATGTCTAGAGCTCAGCAGAGTAACCGTGTAATACTCTTCCATATCAGTAGGTGGCAGCCGGTAGCTAATTGCTTTGTAGATGTCGGAAACAGCGGGAGGCAGGATGCAGGTAAAAAGGTATCTAATGCTTAAACCAAAAATAAACAAAAGGTGAGTGCCCCTAAGAAAAGGCATTGAAGCTTAGGGAAGGCTATGCAGAACGAAACTAAAACTGTACTGGCTACAAAGTAAACAAAAACAGAATGCTGGACGACCGCAAAGACTTACTGTGGTGCAAAGACAATGTACATCCGAACATGACATGACCATCAACAATGTCCCCACAAAGAAGGATAAAAACAACTGAAATATTCTTGATTGCGAAAACAAAGCAGATGCGGGAAATATCGCTCAAAGGAAGACATGAAACTGCTACGGGGAAAATACCAAAAAAAGAGAAAAAGACACCAAAATAAAGTTAAAGTTAAAAGTTAAAGTACCAATGATTGTCACACACACACTAGGTGTGGCGAGATTATTCTCTGCATTTGACCCATCACCCTTGATCACCCCCTGGGAGGTGAGGGGAGCAGTGGGCAGCAGCGGTGGCCGCGCCCGGGAATCATTTTGGTGATTTTGATTTTGGTGAAAATAGGAGCGCAAGACAAGAACTAAATCACTACACACAGGAAAACAGCAAAAAACTCCAAATAAGTCAGGGTGTGATGTGACAGGTGGTGACAGTACACCTACTTTGAGACAAGAGCTATACTGATGCATGGTTGGTTATGCTTTAAAGTCATATCCAACAATTGCGACTTTTTACTGTCAACTGAGTTTCCTTTTTTAATGATTTCTGCTGGTGGTGTGCCTCCGCATTTTTTCAACGCAAAAAATGTGCCTCGGCTCAAAAAAGGTTGAAAAACACTGGGTTAGAGTGTCCGCCCTGAGATCGGTAGGTTGTGAGTTCAAACCCCGGCCGAGTCATAACAAAGACTATAAAAATGGAACCGATTACCTCCCTGCTTGGCACTCAGCATCAAGGGTTGGAATTGGGGGTTAAATCACCAAAAAAGATTCCCGGGCGCGGCCGCCGCTGCTGCCCACTGCTCCCCTCACCTCCCAGGGGGTGAACAAGGGGATGGGTCAAATGCAGAGGACACATTTCACCACACCTAGTGTGTGTGAGACAATAATTGGTACTTTAACTTTAACTTCAGCGCAAAAATTATGACTAAAGTGGTGAAGCTGTATTTTCATTTGCACTTTAATTTTATTGACGGTTTAGTTAAGAAACATATTCATTATTATTTTATTTTATTTTAGCACAACGTAATTTTATGTACTTTTTTATTATTAACTATTTATGAGTCCCTTCATATGTGGTATATTTGATTAGTACCTTCTTTTTTTTATAATCAGCCTGACCAAGTCCTAAGGTATGTATAATAAATATAATATATAAAAATATATACTAAATATATAATAAATGGTCATATTTGTGATTAGCACATGGTTTAATATTATTAGGCAAGGTTGTAAACGGTACGTAAGTTAGATACAAAATACGAATAAATGCAATCTTTGAAAGGAGGCATATCTTGAGGAGCCGTTCATTTCAAAAAGCCGATCAAAAAACTGGCTTAATAAAAGATGTACTTTTTTTTTTTTTAACTGTTATTTTTTATTTACATTTTTTTTAACCAAGACAACAATCACTAATATCAGTTATACAATAAGATGTAGATCGGAATAATTTCAATTGCACAAACATTAATCTATTGGTGGGAACTATTCTAAAAAATATTGGCTATAATTAAATGTTTGTTTTGTTTTCATTGTAAACATTCCATAAGGCACCACTGGTTTGAATAAAGAAATTTTAAAAAAGTAGCATTTTAACACTATAGAAAATGTACGTAAATTAGTAAAAAATAAAATGCATTAATGGACATAAAGATTATAGATAAAAATGACAGTAAAAATTAGGAGAAGATATAAATGTAAGTACAAATTTGTACTCCCATACCTGGTGTGTGCACGCTTGAACTACTACTGTATAGAAAAATCGGGGTAAAGTGCCAATTTTAGGGTTGTGGAAAATTGTTAATCCAACTGACCTTTATGAGCTAAATGTAGGCCTGGGCGATAAATCGATTGTTGTTCGATGCTTTTCACCTCTGGCTCTCAGGAGCTTCCGTAAAGCGGAGGTTCACAGACCTAGCAAAACATGGTTAATTCTAAAGCAAAACGAGAGCGAGAAGTTTGTTCTAAAGAAAAGAAAAGTGTCGGCAGTGGTTTAGATTTGCGGCAACGGGTGTAGAACAAATGGCTGCATGCTGCAAAGTTTGTTTTAAAAAGGCAACAGCACAACAAATGTATTTCAGCATCTGAAACCGAGGCCTCCGATGACACTCTTTACGAGGCGAGCAAGAACATAACAAACCAACAAACTCCAGACAAAAAGCAGCTTACTGTGGTGCAAACAGAAAAAAAAAAAATAATAATAATAAAAAATTACTGGTTTGGACTCCGCCAAGGCTGCCCTTTGTCACCGATTCTGTTCATAACTTTTATGTACAGAATTTCTAGGCGCATTCAAGGCGTTGAGAGGATCCGGTTTGGTGGCTGCAGGATTAGGTCTCTGCTTTTTGCAGATGATGTGGTCCTGATGGCTTCAACTGGCCAGGATCTTCAGCTCTCGCTGGATCGGTTCGCAGCCGAGTGTGAAGCGACTGGGATGAGAATCAGCACCTCCAAGTCCGAGTCCATGGTTCTCGCCCGGAAAAGGGTGGAGTGCCATCTCCGGGTTGGGGAGGAGACCCTGCCCCAAGTGGAGGAGTTCAAGTACCTCGGAGTCTTGTTCACGAGTGAGGGAAGAGTGGATCGTGAGATCGACAGGCGGATCGGTGCGGCATCTTCAGTAATGCAGACGCTGTATCGATCCGTTGTGGTGAAGAAGGAGCTGAGCCGGAAGGCAAAGCTCTCAATTTACCGGTCGATCTACGTTCCCATCCTCACCTATGGTCATGAGCTTTGGGTTATGACCGATAGGACAAGATCACGGGTACAAGAGGCCGAAATGAGTTTCCTTCGCCGGGTGGCAGGGCTCTCCCTTAGAGATAGGGTGAGAAGCTCTGTCATCCGGGGGGAGCTCAAAGTAAAGCCGCTGCTCCTCCACATGGAGAGGAGCCAGATGAGGTGGTTCGGGCATCTGGTCAGGATGCCACACGATCGCCTCCCTCGGGAGGTGTTTAGGGCACGTCCGACCGGTAGGAGGCCACGGGGAAGACCCAGGACACGTTGGGAAGACTATGTCTCCCGGCTGGCCTGGGAATGCCTCGGGATCCCCCGGGAGGAGCTGGACGAAGTGGCTGGGGAGAGGGAAGTCTGGGCTTCCTTGCTTAGGCTGCTGCCCCCGCGACCCGACCTCGGATAAGCGGAAGAAGATGGATGGATGGTTTGCAAAAAATATTTTTAACCCAATTAGGTGAAATTGCATAATCTCCCACGGCGCATCAGACAATATCTCACGGTACACTAGTGTGCCGCGGCACAGTGGTTGAAAAACACTGCACTGCCATATGTGTAACATGTCATAAACCACGTCTAACTTAATTGTCTAAGTGTAATTAGCCCACTTTTGAACAGAGAATGACTGTCCGACTCCCGAGGCGAATGGTTGAATGTTAAAACGTCGTGGAGCGTGACAAACTCTCCACCCTCTTGCTGAGTTCCTCTTATTAGGGGCGGGGCCAGCCTTCATGCGACATTAGGCAGCAAGTGCTCGGCCTGTAAATATGATGCGACGCTAGCGGTGACTAGGACATGACTGTTGCCATCGATTAGTTAACCAAGCGTCCAACCCACACACAAGAAGTCTTCCAAACCCCCCCGCCCGCGCTGGAATAACAAACCAGCCAGCAGTTGTGTAATTGACAAATCCAAGCTGACTCATAACGGCATCACCGCGTCGTGGAACCTCATCCGAGCGTCAGCTGTCAGCCTCGGCTGCAATTAAGAAAAACGCTTCACTTGCTGGCCAAGGTCCGGTTTACGTGGGTTTCTGTGTGTTCTCCTGCTGCTCTCCTAGCCCGGAGTGGATCCACTTTTGGTGCCACGAGCCAAAGACGAGCCGGTCCGTGCCAAAGAGCGAGATACACCCACCGCACCAAGAGAGTTCTGTTTGTGCGGCTCAGCCTCGAAACAGAAAAGCTACCTTGCAAGGAGTTCTGGCCAAACAGTTCTCAGGTGGGCTGTAAGTTCCCACACATTGGGTGAGGGACAGGAAGTGGCACTGGTTTATTGTGGAACTGAGTGGGTGTCAGGTTCAAACACTGATGAAATCTATTAAACAAGACGAGAAGCAAAGAATTAAACAGAGACAGGATTCAATTTGGCTCAATTGAGGAGAAACGTGTCGACCTGTAACCTCTTACAGTGTCACCCACGCTCTGGCGAAAGATTGTACACCACTTCTTTTTATTTGGACTTTCCCTGTTTACATAATAACAGCTGTTTCTAAAGGAATGGGGGGTATGTAAACAGCCATTGTTTTCGGCCACATTAACGCAAAAGAAGAAGATGCCTCGGGCTTGGGCTGGTCCAGGATTCAGCTTGGGCAGGTCTTGGATGACAATAGATAACCCCCCTCCCGTCTCCTCCCATCGTACGCAATGTCATTTTCCAAGCCTTTGGCTTGGTGCAACAAAGACAACCTCTTGTCTGTTCATTGGGAACTCGGAGAACGGATGGTTTTTGATAATTTACATACAATTTTAATGACAGTGGGACTTGATGAAAGTCAGCTATGTGAACCACGACTCTACCAACGGCCCGGGATATCACCAAAGCTTCCTCTAAAGTAGAGTCCAGCAAAGGGAAATTGAGCAGGTGTGAGTAGTTATGCCAACAACTGGGATGGATAACTGACAAATCTCAAAATTCTGTCAAAATGTTTTAGTACGACTTTGGTAAGCTACAAAGATGCACCACTTGATGGATTGTTGTAGCATTATGGCTAAAGTAGTTAGACGTACTGTGCTTCAACATACGGGTATTATTATGGTGTGTGTATTAAGTGTAAGCACGACCAGATCTATTGGGAACAGTAATAATAGTTAGTACCGTATTTTTCGGACTATATGTCGCACTTTTTTTCATAGTTTGGCCGGGCTCCAGTGCGACTTATATATGTTTTTTTCCTTTTTTATTATGCGTTTTCGGCAGGTGCGACTTATACTCCGGTGCGACTTATACTCCGAAAAATACGGTAGCATTGCCTACAGTATATTAGGAACAGTAATAATACAGTTAGTAGTACTGCCTACAGTATATTAGGAACAGCAATAATACAGTCAGTAGTACTGTCTACAGTATATTAAGAACAGTAATAATACAGTTAGTAGTACTGATACAGTATATTAGGAATAGTAACAATACAGTTAGTAGTACTGATACAGTATATTAGGAACAGTAATAATATAGTTAGTAGTACTGCCTACAGTATATTAGGAACAGTAATAATACAGTTAGTAGTACTGATACAGTATATTAGGAATAGTAATAATACAGTTAATAGTACTGATACAGTATATTAGGAATAGTAATAATACAGTTCGTAGTACTGCCTACAGTATATTAGGAACAGTAATAATACAGTTAGTAGTACTGTGTACAGTATATTAAGAACAATAATAATACAGTTAGTAGTACTGATACAGTATATTAAGAATAGTAACAATACAGTTAGTAGTACTGATACAGTATATTAGGAACAGTAATAATATAGTTAGTAGTACTGCCTACAGTATATTAGGAACAGTAATAATAGAGTTAGTAGTACTGTCTATAGTATATTAGGAATAGTAACAATACCGTTAGTAGTACTGATACAGTATATTAGGAACAGTAATAATAAAGTTAGTAGTACTGCCTACAGTATATTAGGAACAGTAATAATAGTGTTAGTAGGACTGTCTACAGTATATTAAGAACAGTAATAATACAGTTAGTAGTACTGATACAGTATATTAGGAATAGTAATAATACAGTTAGTAGTACTGCCTACAGTATATAAAGAACAGTAATAATAAAGTTAGTAGTACTGCCTACAGTATATTAGGAACAGTAATAATAGAGTTAGTAGTACTGTCTATAGTATATTAAGAACAGTAATAATACAGTTAGTAGTACTGATACAGTATATTAGGAACAGTAATAATATAGTTAGTAGTACTGCCTACAGTATATTAGGAACAGTAATAATAGAGTTAGTAGTACTGTCTATAGTATATTAAGAACAGTAATAATACAGTTAGTAGTACTGATACAGTATATTAGGAACAGTAATAATATAGTTAGTAGTACTGCCTACAGTATATTAGGAACAGTAATAATAGAGTTAGTAGTACTGTCTATAGTATATTAAGAACAGTAATAATACAGTTAGTAGTACTGATACAGTACATTAGGAATAGTAACAATACAGTTAGTAGTACTGATACAGTATATTAGGAACAGTAATAATAAAGTTAGTAGTACTGCCTACAGTATATTAGGAACAGTAATAATAGTGTTAGTAGGACTGTCTACAGTATATTAAGAACAGTAATACAGTTAGTAGTATTGATACAGTATATTAGGAATAGTAATAATACAGTTAGTAGTACTGCCTACAGTATATAAGGAACAGTAATAATACAGTTAGTAGTACTGTCTACAGTATATTAAGAACAGTAATAATACAGTTAGTAGTACTGTCTATAGTATATTAAGAACAGTAATAATACAGTTAGTAGTACTGATACAGTATATTAGGAACAGTAATAATATAGTTAGTAGTACTGCCTACAGTATATTAGGAACAGTAATAATAGAGTTAGTAGTACTGTCTATAGTATATTAAGAACAGTAATAATACAGTTAGTAGTACTGATACAGTATATTAGGAACAGTAATAATATAGTTAGTAGTACTGCCTACAGTATATTAGGAACAGTAATAATAGAGTTAGTAGTACTGTCTATAGTATATTAAGAACAGTAATAATACAGTTAGTAGTACTGATACAGTACATTAGGAATAGTAACAATACAGTTAGTAGTACTGATACAGTATATTAGGAACAGTAATAATAAAGTTAGTAGTACTGCCTACAGTATATTAGGAACAGTAATAATAGTGTTAGTAGGACTGTCTACAGTATATTAAGAACAGTAATACAGTTAGTAGTATTGATACAGTATATTAGGAATAGTAATAATACAGTTAGTAGTACTGCCTACAGTATATAAGGAACAGTAATAATACAGTTAGTAGTACTGTCTACAGTATATTAAGAACAGTAATAATACAGTTAGTAGTACTGTCTATAGTATATTAAGAACAGTAATAATACAGTTAGTAGTACTGATACAGTATATTAGGAACAGTAATAATATAGTTAGTAGTACTGCCTACAGTATATTAGGAACAGTAATAATAGAGTTAGTAGTACTGTCTATAGTATATTAAGAACAGTAATAATACAGTTAGTAGTACTGATACAGTATATTAGGAACAGTAATAATATAGTTAGTAGTACTGCCTACAGTATATTAGGAACAGTAATAATAGAGTTAGTAGTACTGTCTATAGTATATTAAGAACAGTAATAATACAGTTAGTAGTACTGATACAGTACATTAGGAATAGTAACAATACAGTTAGTAGTACTGATACAGTATATTAGGAACAGTAATAATAAAGTTAGTAGTACTGCCTACAGTATATTAGGAACAGTAATAATAGTGTTAGTAGGACTGTCTACAGTATATTAAGAACAGTAATACAGTTAGTAGTATTGATACAGTATATTAGGAATAGTAATAATACAGTTAGTAGTACTGCCTACAGTATATAAGGAACAGTAATAATACAGTTAGTAGTACTGTCTACAGTATATTAAGAACAGTAATAATACAGTTAGTAGTACTGTCTATAGTATATTAGGAACAGTAATAACACAGTTAGTAGTACTGTCTTTAGTATATTAAGAACAGTAATAATACAGTTAGTAGTACTGATACAGCATATTAGGAATAGTAATAATACAGTTAGTAGTACTGCCTACAGTGTATTTAGAATCCGTCAACATGTCTTTGATAATGATTGTGAACGATAGGCAGTTCCCCGTTAAGCGCAAAAATTATGACTCAATTGCACTTTATTTTTATTGACAGTTTAGTAAGTTTTTTATTTATCGTCAGTTATTTATGAGTGAGTATATTTGAGCATCTATTTTTCTAATCAACCGGACATAAGCCTAAGGTTTGCGTGTTAAATAAATAATCAACTTTGTGATTAACACATGGTTTCATGTGATTTGACAAGGTTGTAAGTAGATTTTACATAAAAATGAATACGAGAAAAAAAAAAATGATATGACCCCTTTAAAATCTAGGTGATGATAATTGGCTTTTGCAGTGCAGATAAGAGCTGAGCAGCAGCAGCCTCAGTCAGGAGCGCGGCATCGACTGTGCTCCTAATCGTTATTAATTGCTGTGTCTGGAAAGAGCAATGCCTATGGACTACAGATTCATGTTTATTGGATTCTGCCTTGTCCAGATTTGTCTTGATTTGAATTCCCATCAAGGAATCGCAAATGTCGGAACAACTTACTCCGCGAATGGATTTCCCCCTCGCAGGGGCGCCGTGGGTGAGGCCGCGTCTCATCGGCAATACGCCGCGCGTGTTCGACACGTTTTTAAATATTACATGCGAGCTAACATTTTGGAGGATAATCAGATGATGAAAAGGGCGCTTTGTTTTCCAGCGATGAGTCTCCTTTTAATTACGCAGCTCGCCCGCTTGCATTATTCATGCAGGGGCTTTTATCTCTACCTATATTTGCCGTTCTTTACCATTCCGTCTCCTATGAATATTGCAGTGCTGCGTATAGGAGTCCTTTTCCATAGAAAATCTAATTATAGGAAATTAGCGGCGTGCGGCTGGAATAACGATCACGTCCCGTTTCGCCGCTTCAAAGGCGAAGGAGGCTCTGATCTCCGCGGGAACTCGACCTTCCTCAGCATTGTCATCATTACCATCGACTGTTGGCCATTACCGCCTTTGACACCGTCGTCGTTATCGCCACGATCAGCAGTTGGAACACGAGATAATCCTAATGTCCATATGTTGGCCCCGCTGTGGCGGCAAGGCCGCTCCGTCTTTGTGCGGCTGGAGTGCGATCGGCTCAGCTTGACCCCCCGAAGGGGAGACAACGCCGCGCTTAAATAGTCCCGGAGTTTCTAATAATCTACCAGGCTAGCATGCGATACGAGCGGGGGGGGGGTGATGCCTTCAGCATTAGAAGAGTGCCGCGTGGCAATGACCTCGCACGACAAAGCGCCAATGAGGGATAAGGCCGACAGGGAGATGTGCTCAGTCCCTCTCCATACGACTGCAAGCACTCCACTGCTCTTGTTGTTGGATACCAAGCTTCTGCAGAGGACCCGTCGGCACTTCACTTCCCCGACTTTGATTGACGGAAGTGGGAAGCTCTGATTCAGAAGGAAGGGGATTCATATGGCCCCGTTCGTCGCGGTTCACCTGACACATGAAACGTGACGATTTGTGCCAGACGGCAGTAGAGTGTTGAATATCTTAAAAATGTGTTTTGTTGTCATTCTTACTCAAAACAAAGCATCAGTTGCTATGTAGAGGGCCGCTTTCCATCATTTTCATTTCTGCTGTCCAGCATCATTTTCTGCTGTGTCGTTAAAAGGTCCTATCCTGCTCATTTAAAGTATGGCTCTGTGAAAAAAATAGATTTTAAATAGATGCGGGTGGGTTGCGGTTGAACCAATTCGGAAATATATATACATAGTTAAATGTTGTTACCCACATACGAAAAACGTATAGATTTTATCGGTCCTTTAGGTGGAGCTGATGGTGCATCACCGAAAAAGAAAAGGATTGACTTCACAGAATGGGAGGAGGACGATACACCTGTGCTTGTTGATGAAGTAGAGGATTATTCTTCTACAAACTTGCATCTCGACGGATCAGCAGAGGAAAATCTACTTTCCTTTTGGGGGAAACAAGGACAATCATTCCCACGACTACAACACCTTGCCAAGAGAATCCTATGCGTCCCAGCAACAAATGGCGCAAGTGAGCGCTCCTTCAGCGCAGCAGGGCGCATTTTAGAGGCCAGGCGCTCTCACCTGAATCCTGGCACTGTAGATGCCATTTTATTCCTGCATAGTGCTAACAAAAAAAAAGTAAGTAGACATACGGTTGGATATGTTAAACGAATTAGTCTACGTTACCTGGGCTATACCAAATAAGCCCATGTCTAACCTATATTGAGTTCGGTCAGCTGAATAATTTTGATGGTTACGTGTTGTTTGGGCATACTACAATGCAAAGGAATTAAGGCAATTGCGTTGTTTATTGTGGTTTTTTCTATTCGAGATATACTACTATGTGTGTTAATTATTTGGCCTCGCTTTCAAGTGAAGCGCATCTCCGATTGATGACAATGTAAGTCTATTTAGCCTGCTTTGTTTGTCGCGACCGTCTATTTTCATTATAATTCAAGTTTGATGATAAAGTGCAGTCTGATGGGTTTGATTTCCCCCCTTCAGCTATTTGCCTTGGCCAATAAGTTGCAGGCAATTTATTATTATTATTTATTTAATTTATTTTTGTTTAAATAGGGATGACATACATATGTTATTGTATAATTTAAGTTTGTGCGCGTGATTGACAGCCTAAGGCTTATGAGGCACATTTTTAATTTATTTTTTTATTTCAACTTAAAAACGTATGAGCCTATGCCTAGAACATAGGCTATGTGTTTATCTTTATTTTCCTGCCTGTCGTTGACAATGGAGATTGTCTGATATTTTGTCATGGCTGCAGATCAATCAATAAAGGTTCATCTTTGTCGCGAAATTGTTCACTGCTTCACTGTGCACCCCGCCCTCGTCCCTATTTGAGTATTATAACGTTAACAAGTTAATATTCATTGAAATAAATTCAGAATTTTTTTTTTACCTAACGGAAATATAGGCCTAGTCTTTCTAAAACATTTTTTTAACTTCTTAAAAGCATCGTTCTGCTTGCTGCAACTGCGCACACAAAGTGTGAGGATGGAACACACTCCTGATCTGAGGGCATTGGCAACAATAGTCAACACTTTCTTAATGGAAATGACAATAATACTATAATAATGATAAATAATATTATCACGCATTAATATCTCTTAGCCACTATGCGTGGCCGAGATATATTAATGTGTGGCACGCAGTCTCTGCTGCATTGGATCAGTCTCCTTTCTTTAACAGGCAAAAGCTTTATAACCTCACTAATATGCTTGCATCGTCTATATTAGATATATAACAACTGGCGGATGGCGGGCGGGTGTGTTTTTGATAAAATGTTGGTTCGGGTGGATGCGGATGGTTGACGACTTTTGTGATGCGATTGCGGATGAAATAATTGCCTATCCGCGCATCTCTAATATATATATATATATATATATATATATATATATATATATATATATATAATTTTTTAAACTTTTTTTTTTTAATCAAGGCAACAATGACTACTATCAGTTATAACATACGATTTGGTTCAGATAAATTAAAATGTACGCTAATATTTGTCAGGTTCAAACATCGATGACATCTATTAAAACAGACAAGAAGCAAAGAAATAAACAGAGACAGTATTACATTTTGCTCAATTTGAGGAGAAACGTGTCGACCTGTAACCTCTTACAGTGTCACCCACACTCTAACGGAAAAAGGTTCTCGTCTCCTCTTTGATTTGGATATTCCCTGTTTACAAAATAACAGCTGTTTCTAAAGGAATGGGGGTTATGTAAACAGCCATTGTTTTCGGTCACATTAACACAAAAGACAAAGATGCCTCGGGCTCGGGCTGGTCCTGGATCGAGCTTGGGCAAGTCTTGGATCAGTCTCTTCCCATCGTACAATGGAATTTTACAAGCCTTTGGCTTGGTACAACAAAGACAGCCTCTTGTCTGTTCACTGGGAACTAAGAGAACGGATAGTTTTTTGATAATTTACATGCAATTTTTCTGACAATATTACTCTATTGGCTGGAATTATTCTGAAATATTGGCTCTCATTGGATTTTTTTGTTGTATTTTCGGTGTAACTTAGATAATTGTTTTCACTATATTTAAAGCGTGAGTTACTAGAGAAAAGCACAGCATCAGTTGCTATGTAGAGGGCCGCTTTCCATCATTTTCATTTCTGCTGTCCAGCATCATTTTCTGCTGTGTCGTTAAAAGGTCCTATCCTGCTCATTAAAAAAGTATGGCTCTTTGACGAGCCGTTCATTTCAAAGAGTTGTTCAAAAAGACTGGCTTATTATTACATATATATATATATATATATATAATTTTTTTAACTTTTTTTTTTAAATCAAGGCAACAATGACTACTATCAGTTATAACAGTGTTTTTCAACCTTTTCTGAGCCAAGGCACATTTTTTTCATTGAAAAAAATCTTGAGGCACACCACCAGCAGAAAACATTAGAAAATGTAACTCAGCAGCCGATATTGACAGTAAAAAGTTGTACTCGCAATTGTTGGATATGAATTCAAACCATAACCAAGCATGCATCACTATAGTTCTTGTCTCGAAGTAGGTGTACTGTCATGACCTGTCACATCACCCCCTGACTTATTAGGAGTTTTTTGCTGTTTTCCTGTGTGTAGTGTTTTATTTCTTGTCTTGCGCTCCTATTTTGTTGTTGATTGTCATGTCATGTACGGATGTACTTTGTGGACGCCGTCTGCTGCTCCACACGCTGTAAGTCTTTGCTGTCGTCCAGCATTCTGTTTTTGTTTACTTTGCAGCCAGTTCTGTTTTAGCTTCGTTTTGCATAGCCATCCCTAAGCTTCAATGCCTTTTCTTAGCGGCACTTCCCTTTTGTTTATTTTTGGTTTAAGCATTAGAAACCTTTTTACCTGCACACTGCCTCCCGCTGTTGTCTGCATATTGTGATCACGACAAACCATGTTCCTGACATCTACAAAGCAATTAGCTACCTGCTGCCACCTACTGATATGGAAGAGTATTACACGGTTACTCCGCCGGTCTCTAGACAGCACCGACACTCAACAATGGCAGATTTGAGGATTATAATTACTGGTGTGCAAAAAATATGTTTAGTCCAATTAGGTGAAATTACACGGCACACCAGACAATATCTCAGTGGTTGAAAAACACTGAGTTATAACATGAGATTTGGTTCAGATAAATTAAAATGTACACAAATATTACTCTATTGGCTGGAATTATTCTGAAATATTGGCTATAATTGGATTTTTTGTTGTATTTTCGATGTAATTTGTTTTCACTATTTAAAGCGCTTTGAGTTCTAGAGAAAAGCGCTATATAAATATAATTCACTTCACTAAACCTTCTTTTAAGGCGGTGCCATATTGCCGTGCTTTGACGGTGACGTCATTAGTTTGAATTTCCCCTAACCCCCCCAAAAATACACAAATAATACGTAAGAATAAAATGCACTATTGGATTAAAACAAAATTGTGAATAAAAACTAGAATCAAAATTAGGAGATAATACAAATGTGAGTACAAAGTTGTACTAGCCTGCCTGGTGTGTCTACGCTTGAACTACTACATAACAGAACAATGAACCAGAAAAGGTAAAGAAAATAATTAAAAAACTAATCAAAACAAATGAAAAAAAAAAAAAAATGAAAAAAAAATAAATAAATAAATAAATATATATATATATATATAAATAAATAGAAATATTAAATTAAATAAAACCTCTACTACGCTACTGTATTCTAATGTTGGTCATCACGGTGGTACTTGGGGAGCCAAGTGAAAAAAGTTTGAGAACCCCTGTTCTATTTGTTTGGTCTTGTATGCGCTGATCAAAAACATGTTATTTAGAATGCTAATAGAAACTACAGCATGTCCGCGCTTGTAAATAAATGTGGCGAGACTTTAATTCTATGCAGAACAGAGATTAATATTTTAATACATTTCTTTGACGGGCCATGTGGGGAATTGATGATTAATTAATCAATGTGTTTATCTAGATGGTAAATATTATCTCTGTCTAAATGTTCTGAACTCCCGGTTCCCTGCCGGTATAAAATCAAGCAGATCGGAGATGTTCCACAGTGTAGGTCTGCATGCATGCACACTAGTTCAACTTCCCAACGTCAACGCCATGTTCTTCTTTAGACAGAAACGGAATCAACGAAATAGTCGTAAATACACCATCCACATAAAAATGATTGACAATTATGCAAATAGCATTCTTTTTCCTCATCACTTGTAGGGTCAGAAGGTACTTTTCCGTTTTTTCCAAGGTCCAAATTGTACTCATTTAGGCCCAAGAGGAACCCAACTGGCCCCGCTGGAACGACTTGGCAAGGTCGTTGCTACGAGACTCCCGCAGAGGACCAAGGTCAGCAAAGAAACTTCCAATTGCTCCCCTGTCATGGACATAAACCTGTGGTTTGTTGACTTCTGTTGGACTGACTGGCTGTGTTGTTGTTGCCAAAACACTCGGTGAGAGAACTAAAATACACGCCACACACACACACACGAACCGCATCCCTCAACTTTGTCGCTTCACTCCAAGTTTGAATGTCGTAATATGTGTTTTATGTGTGCTTATGCTGATTGAGTTAGTTTTTTGCTGGTCTCAAACTGAGCCCCACCTTGATCGGAGTCTATTTTTTTCCCCATTACCTTTCCTTCTTACGGGCCGCCGCTTGATGGCGACCCATCAGTCTTCCGGTTCTGTCCACCCCTAGACTGTATGTCTGCGCTTGGACAGGTTGTACTGAAAACAAATTGTGTTGTACTTTTTAAGTGCAAGGCAATAAAGTTCAATTCCAATGATAAACGGGGTGTCCCAAAAGCTGTGAAATGCCGGCTTTGGCCCGACGCTTTCATTATTTCGAACCTCTTGGGGCACAGAGACTTTTAGAAGTGAAGTGTGAAGTGAATCATATTTATATAGCGCTTTTCTCTAGTGACTCAAAGTGCTTTACATAATGAAACCCAATATCTAAGTTACATTTAAACCAGTGTGGGTGGCACTGGGAGCAGGTGGGTAAAGTGTCTTGCCCAAGGACACAACGGCAGTGACTAGGATGGCGGAAGTGGGGATCGAACCTGCAACCCTCAAGTTGCTGGCACGGCCGCTCTACCAACCGAGCAAGAGGTGTGTTTGTTTTGCCGTTCTTTGGTAGGTTAGCACATATTTGGGTTTTTTTTGCAATGAAACGTTAGGGTTAAGACTAGAGATGACCGATAAATGCTTTAAAATGTAATATCAGAAATTATCGGTATCATCCTCCCGATTTTCCCGGGAGACTACTGAATTTCAGTGCCCCTCCCGAAAATCTCCCGGGGCAACCATTCTCCCGAATTTCTCCCGATTTCCACCCAGAGGACATTATTGGGGGCGTGCCTTAAATATGCATGAAAAGACCCCTACTGACATCACACTTGGGACGGTTTAGTAAGTAAAAATAGTTTTAGTTATATTGTAAAACTTACAAACGTTGCTTGGGAGTGACGAATGAAGAATCCCTACAAGTAGAAACGCTATGGACGACTAGAAGAAGGAGCGGCACTTCTACTTCCGGTTGAAAGCACTAAACGAAAGGACACCGCAACACCTGCAGTAAACTAACTCGTTCAAAAGATGGCGCCATAACATAGACAACTACGGATGTCCGATAATATCAGACTGCCGATATAATCGGCCGATAAATGCTTTAAAATGTAATATTGGAAATTATCGGTATCGGTTTCATCCTCCCGATTTTCCCGGGAGACTACTGAATTTCAGTGCCCCTCCCGAAAATCTCCCGGGGCAACCATTCTCTCGAATGTCTCCCGATTTCCACCCGGACAACATTATTGGGGGCCTGCCTTAAAGGCACTGCCTTTAGCGTCCTCTACAACCTGTCGTCACGTCCGCTTTTCCTCCATACAAACAGCGTGACGGCCCAGTCACATAATATATGCGGTTTTTACACACACATAAGTGAATGCAAACATACTTGGTCAACAGCCATACAGGTCACACTGAGGGTGGCCGTATAAACAACTTTAACACTGTTACAAATATGCGCCACACTGTGAACCCACACCAAACAAGAATGACAAACACATTTCGGGAGAACATCCGCATTGTAACACAATATAAACACAACAGAACAAATACCCAGAACCCCTTGCAGCACTAACTCTTCCGGGACGCTACAATATACACCCTCCCGCTACCTCCTAACCCCCGCCACCTCAACCCCGCCCCCCCATCCCTGCCCACCTCAACCTCCTCATGCTCTCTCAGGGAGAGCATGTCCCAAATCCTAACCTGCTGTTTTGAGGCATGTTAAAAAAAATAATGCACTTTGTGACTTCAATGATAAATATGGCAGTGCCATGTTGGCATTTTTTTCCATAACTCGAGTTGATTTATTTTGGAAAACCTTGTTACATTGTTTAATGCATCCAGCGGGGCATCACAACAAAATTAGGCATAATAATGTGTTAATTCCACGACTGTATATATCGGTATCGGTTGATATCGGAATCAGTAATTAAGAGTTGGACAATATCGAAATATCGGATATCGGCGAAAAAGCCATTATTGGACATCTCTAACTGATAGTCCTTTTCTGAGTCCATGGACTTTTTCTCAAAAAACATAGCTAGGTCCCAATCCCTTTGGGGACACCTCTTGTAAAAGAATACAAGACAAATAAAAGTGGCCCTAAACGTTCCGGCCCTGAAACTTTGGGCACCACACGAGTCGATTCGATTCAGAATCAATTCTCCATTCAAACTGATTCTGAATTCAAAATCAATACTTTTTCTAATAACATTGGATGCCAGTTCAATGACTAACTACATTACTCAATCAATCAATCAATCAATGTTTATTTATATAGCCCTAAATCACAAGTGTCTCAAAGGGCTGCACAAGCCACAACGACATCCTCGGTATAGCCCACAAAATAGATACGGAGCTCTAATAAAGTTCCATATTACTTGAACAGAAACTGGTTTTCTTTAATCAAATTCTACCCAAACATTTAATAAAGTATCCAACAAATTTGTACAGCAGATATGATCATCTACATCAGGTGTCAAACATGCGGAATAGGTTTAAAAGTGTAAAAGGGCTGCTGTTCTCAATGTGTCCACTGGATGTCGCAAAAGCACTTCTGTTAAGTACACAGGAAAGTGGGGCTCCTCCCCCTTGACCCTCTGGCACCCTCATTTCCACAAAATGTCCGTCAAAAAAGAGAAAGGTGGACGCAGGGTGTTCAGAGAAAAACGATCATCTTCCTATTTATTCACTGAAACGAATAGGTGTTAGAATAATTGTTTCTAAGTTATCACAAAAACTTTGCGTTTCAATGAGTTCTCGGCGAGAAGCCAAAACATGTCTTTGAACCAACCAAGAAGAAGGCTTGTAAAACTCCACTGTGTAGGGGGGGAAGCAACATGAAGGTGTTCTGTTTCTTTCATGTATTGTAATCAACAGAAAGCTAAGGTCTTGACCCAAGAACTACAAAAGCAAAGAGGAAGCAGGACCAGACTCCCCTCCAGGCACCGCTTCTTTGAACTGTTTTACGACCTTTTCTGGGAACGGTTTACGGCCTTTCTTTTGAACTGTTCTGTAGCCAAAAGCAACGCTGTTTATGACCCACGTCCCTTAGAAACAGCTGTTGCCATATAATCAGGGAAAGTCCAAATAAAAAGAGGTGGCGTACAATCTTTCGCCAGAGCGTGCTGAGACACTGTGCAAATTGAGCCAAATTGAATTCTGTCTCTGTTTATGTCCTTGCTTCTTGTCTGTTTTAATAGATGTCATCGATGTTTAAACCTGACAATAGGAAACCACGTATCTTTTTGAGCGAGTTTTCTCGAATGAACGCCAATAAGACAAAGCTACTTGAACGCTCAAGACGTGACGCCTGATATAGAGGCGCCTGTTAAAGCTAAAAGATGGCAGGCTTCAGGAGTAAAATAAACAATCGATAACCCCACTTATAATGCTGCATGAGACGCTGCACCTTGATCTAGCTCTGTGAAAATTTTAAGAAAGTAAACAGTGTGTGATTTGCTGCAATGCTGTCAGTCTCTTAGTTCAAACGTTTGGTTTTGTGGAAATTGTTCATGCATTGCACAGCTTGTATTTTTTTTCTATCAATACACAGCGGCAGGGAGTAACTCAACCCATTTGAATAGGTTTGAGTAGTTTGTTGAGTTAGCACATATATGGAATTGAAAACGTATTTTGTTCAAATATAGGCTGTACATGACAGTTTAACGGCTGTGTAGATACACAAAGACACAGTCTAAGTTCATTGTGTTCTTCATGGTGTTTTTGCAACGGCACCAATTTTTTCCTTAGAATTGACACTAACTACAAGTGTTTTATGGGTAACATGTGTCATGATCTGTGGTCTGGATCATGTTTTTGTTATTTTCTGTTAGTTTTAAGACTCCATTAGTTCCTGTTTTTGTACATCCTTGTTTGTTTTAGTTTCCATGGCGACTGATTAGTTTCACCTGCCTCCTGTGTTCAGGACACACACTTTGCCAGTTAGTCGTCCTGGCGTCATTACTCATTTCATGCCACAGTTTCATGCTTGTGTCATGCCATTGTTTGCTTCATGCCTTGCCAAGTAAGTTTTGTTTGTTCATGCCCCAGTTAGTGAGTTTTTGCCCTGTCCATAGTTTATGCTAAGTGTTAGCTTTTGTTTCCTGCGCTAAGTTGTGCCTTCGCCTTGTGCGCCTTTTTGTTTGTAGCTATTTGAGAGTCAAGATTAAATCATGTTCCTACCTTAACGCCTTGTCCGGAAATGTCCGTTTGCATCCCGGGAGAACAAACTTCGCAGTAAGCTGCGAAAAACCTCCTCGTTATGACAATATGTACGTTTTCAGAATGTGCTTGTTCTATTTTGGGCCAAAGTAAAACAGAGAAAACAATCTGAAGTTGTCGTAGTTGTATTTTTAAGTTATCATGCCATAATTTTACCAGTACGGCCTATGTTGGAATAGATTTTAGAAATAGAAATGAGTTTGACACCCCTCCTCTACATCAAAAATATGATTTGCCTCAGTGGCTGGACGAGCCCATTTCTTTTTTCTTTTTTAATCTGTTTCACTTTAGTCTGTTACGTTCCCAACCATAAAGAGTGGACTTTTATAGCAGTATCGTTGCTCACTACAACTTTATTATCAATTACAATCCAAGCTGGCTCACTCACACTAGCAAGGTTACTTCCTTTACAGTGTGTCTCCTTCTAAACGTTCCCCCCCTTAACATGCTGGAGTATTAACGTAACACTCATATTGTAACAACATTTTTTTTCTTCAAATAAGATTAATTTACCCTAAACCAGGGGTCGGCAACCCAAAATGTTGAAGAAACATATTGGACCAAAATACCCCAAAAAATTCCGCACAAAATGTAAAGCTGTCATGTCTGTGCGATCATGTTTTGTTTTAGTCATGTTCGGTTTTGTTTTTGGACTTTTTGTGCACTTTTGTTGTTTTGTCACCATAGCAACCATTAGTTTTCACCTGTCACGTCACGCACCTGTTTCACGTTTTGAGTCACGCACCTGCTTTCACTAATCATGTCTATAGTATTTAAGTTCATTGTGTTCAGTTCGTCGTTCTGGCGACATCCCGCATTCATACCCCTGTCACACTCTGTCTACCTCTGCGCACTTCATGCCATGTCCAAGTAAGTTTTTTCTATTAATGCCACAGTTAGTGTTTTTGTTTAATTGTTCACAGTTTTTTGCACACGTGCAAGTCCTTTTGTTTCGTTAGTCAAGTTTGTACATCTGCCACTGTGCACGCTTTTCATTTGTACTTTTTTTTAATCAAATTAAATAAATTATGTATTTACCTTCACGCCATGACCAGTCCAGCTTTACTTGCATCTCGGGAAAACAAACACACCATAGTCCACATCTTGACAAAAGCCTTATATAAGTGTTATAATGAAGGCAACACATGATGTAAGTGTCTATGCTAGCTATATTAGCCTACAATCAAAATGACTATGTGTCGCAGGCTGATGCAAATCTTCGTTGACAGAAATATTGAAATGTGATATTTATTCTACAGATTTTTACAACATTGGAAAACATTACTAAAACGGAGGCTTTTCAGAGGGTGTGAAAATTCCTGGAAAAGACTGGCTTAGAATGGCCAAAGGTATAGATGTGTGTGTTCAATTTGAAGGAAACGGAAACTAAAAATAAAATTAGCTCAAATATACCTAAAATACGAGGCATTATGATGCATTATGAACATACAGGTAGCATTAATAGCATTTTAGCATCGACTAGCTTGCAGTCATGCAGTGACCAAATGTCTGATTAGCATTTCACACAAGTCAATAACATCAACAAAGCTCACGCACAGCATAAAAGTTTGATGGATAAACAGAGACAAAGAAAGAGTGGCATAAAACACGTCTTTCTGTGGCAGCGTCAAGGAAAGTTGGACATGTAAACAAACTGCGGTGCGTTCAAGGACTTCCGAAATTAGGACAAAATGGCGTGCGCCAAATACTCTCATCAGTGAAGCATGTTTAATGTAAACAGTGGGATTTCTAACAATTAGGAAGGTTTGTGTCATGTTTGTCCTCCTACAGAAACCATATTAAAACACAATCCACTGTGCCGCTTATACTGCCTAATTATCTCGAAGGAACTTAGTATTCCAAAATACAATAAACTTAGATTCTAGACATGCTATGAAACAGTTGCAGTAGAAAATTAAAGTATCATCTTGCTTTCAAACCAACCCAGAATGAAAACAAAAAATAACAGTATCACCTGTCATCCTTTACTTTTACAGTATGGTTTTGCTTTGTCTTAAATAGAAATTTCACATCAAATAGCAAGATATGTATATCCTTCCCTTACCTTTTTTTTTAGTTGCTAACTTGAACTTTATTATCATCTTCAGTTGCAGTTACTCACACTAGCCAGCTTACTTCCTGTACAGTGTGTCTCCTTCTAAACGTTCCCCCCTGCAACATGTGTTAACATGCTGGAGTAATAACGTAACAATACTATTGTAACAAAATCTATTTTTGTTTTTTTCGGAATCGATTAAGAATTGCGATTATTTCGTCCGCAAGTAAACTGTGTGTGTTACCTTGAAGGCTTGCAATGTAGGAGTTGGAGTACTCCCTTATATCTTATCTGTAGTAGAACAATGAGCCTGTATTCCTTTCTGGAGAAGGTGGGGGCTGTTTGCGTATTCAAGAAGTTGTCTCTTCCTATTTGGGAGACAGACCAATTCGAGAAGCCGGTATGAATGTATTGGTGTGGGCTGGTCTCCTGAAGCTTTAGTAAAACTTGATAATATTCATATTCTGTCTTGATGGTCCTTCTTACTCTGCATATATGACATCTGAAAGAACTTGGGATTGACCAGTGACTTTAATTCCCTGAGAGGGAATACTGGACAGCCACAAGAACCCCTACTATTGTATTAGTGCCCCAACTAATCCGACCTTGGCAAGGGCTCAATTTCTTCTCAACTTTGACTTCCTTTCTGAATCCTGCCCAATTTCCTTTTCCATTCCCCGCTGTAGAAGACTCACTCACTCGCAAGACCTAAAAGCAGCAGATCATCCAAAAACCGATATACAGTTGTGGCCAAAATGTACATACACTTGTACAAAACATAATGTCATGATTGTCTTGAGTTTTCAATCATTTCTACAACTCTTATTTTTTTGTGCTTGTGTGATTGGAGCACATACTTGTTTGTCACAAAAAAACCCTCGTGAAGTTTGGTTCTTTTATGAATTTATTATGGGTTTACTGAAAATGTGACCAAATCTGCCACGCCGTCCCCATTTCTATGTTACCTCACAGAAAACTGGTTTTGTTGAAGAAAATGATACGCAAACATTTAATAAAGTGGCTGGATAGCACAGATTGTTTTTTTAAATCATAATTTTTGACTGGATTAAGAATCGTTACAAATAAGAATTGCGATTCATTTGAAAATCCATTTTGTGACACCCGTTGTGTCCTTGAACACACCGTAAAGACACAATGTTTTAAATATCGGTTTGTACTGGAGCACTTTAAAATACATTTAAATGAAAAGTGCGTTACAAATAAAATCTATTGTTATTATTTCTGAGGGGTGGTGTGGCGTCCTACTCTGTTCAGCGGTCCTTGAACGCGCCAATAAGGTGCTTTTGGTAGCATTTGGTTTCATCTGACCACAGAACTTTCCTCCAGAAGGTTCTTATCTTTGTCCATGTGATGTCAAATGAAACAAAAATTGAGCTGTTTGGCAACAATACCCAGCAATATGTTTGGAGGAGAAAAGATGAGGCCTTTAATCCCAGGAACGCCATACCTACCGTCAAGCATGGTGGTGGTAGTATTATGCTCTGGGCCTGTTTTGCTGCCAATGGAACTGGTGCTTTACAGAGAGTAAATGGGACAATGAAAAAGGAGGATTACCTTCAAATTGTCAGGTTTGTCACTGCCAGTTCAGTTAGGTTTTGGTTTTTCCTGTCTTTGTTTCCTGTCAGCGCTCTTATTTTGGTTATTTCCTGATTATCTCCCTGAGTGCTTTGTCCCCTCATCTGTGGCTGATTGGCACCTGGCCACACCTGGTGTCAATCAGCCAGCTGCTATTTGAACCTGCCTTCCTCTCCAGTCAATGCTGGATTATTGTCACTACTACCTGTCATAATACTTGTCGTTGTAGCTCTGTCTACTTTTGTTCACTCTGCTCATGTCATAGTTCCTTCGTGTCACAGTAAGTGTTTTTGTTTCTTGTCGACAGCCTTTGTGCTATTTTAGTTCATAGCCAAGTTTGTTCTCCGCCTTGTGCGCGCCTTTTGTTTGTACCCTTTTGTTTGTTTTTGGTTATAGTGTTAAATTAAATCATGTTTTCTTGTACCAAGCCTGCCGCCATCTCTGCATCTTGGGGTTCGCCACCAACATACTCTGACACAAATTATTCAGGCCAACCTAAAATCATCAGCCTGGAGTTTGGGATTTGGGCGCAGTTGGGTGTTCCAACAGGTGTTGCGTCTGACCAGTTTTTCCTCCCAGGGAATTAAAGTCACTGGTCAATCCCAAGTTCTTTCAGATGACATATATGCAGAGTAAGAAGGACCATAAAGACAGAATAGGAATATTAACAAGTTTTACTGGAGCTTCAGGAGACCAGCCCACATCAATACATTCAAATCGACTTCTCGAATTGGTCTCCCATTCAAACGGAAGAGCCAACTTCTTTCACACGAAGTAAGCCCCCACCTGTCCAGAAAGGAATACAGCCTCATTGTTCTACTACAGATAAGACTCCAACTCCTACATTGCAAGCCTTCAAGGTAACACACAAAGTTTACTTGCAGACATAAAATAAACAAATTTTAAAGAGTACAAATGAAAAAACACTAGCTGTTTTAAACATGACTATGAATAAAGAAAGAACTCTTAAACATATATGCATTCTCCACACAGGACAATGACCCCAAACACACGTCACAAGCGGTAAAGGAATGGCTAAATCAGGCTAGAATTAAGGTTTTAGAATGGCCTTTCCAAAGTCCTGACTTAAACCCCATTGAGAACATGTGGACAATGCTGAAGAAACAATTTAATGTCAGAAACAAATTATTCTGAACTGCACCAATTTTGTCAAGAGGAGTGGTCAAAAATTCAAGCAGAAGCTTGTGGATGGCTACCAAAAGTGCCTTATTGCAGTGAAACTTGCCAAGGGACATGTAAGCAAATATGAACATTGCTGTATGTATACTTTTGACCCAGCACATTTGCTCACATTTTCAGTAGACCCATAATAAATTCATAAAAGAATCGAATGCAGCTGAGACAAGCTCCAGCGACCTCGAAAGGGACAAGCGGTAGAAAATGAATGGATGGATGGAATCAAACTTCATGAATGCTTTTTGATGGCATGAGGAGCTTAGCGGCCAGAGAGGGTCTTTCACGTAGACCGAGTCACCTTCAGAGTTATAGTCTGTTTATTATCTGGAGAGCCCGTCTATTTCATCGGCATGACACTTGACTCTTTCCACGGAATACTAATTCACACGCATCACAGGCGAGGGCGGGCAGAAAAACGTGATAGTGATCAGATCCTACAGAGCGAGATTTCGGCGGTAATGGCGTTGTAATTATCTGGCGAGATACGTGATGTACGATCTTCGGGCGTTTTATTTCACTGAAGAAAAGTAGAAATAATGATGATGTGATTATTTGCAGCAGGGGTGTGCGCCAAACAGGCGTGACAAGAGAATAAGCGATGACTCCGGCAGAGGCCATCAATCACACCACCCGAACGCTCATCAAGGCATTAATCAACAGGCGATGATGTAACTCAGGTGGGCGGGGTAGTGTGAGGCCTTGTTTAATCCAGTGGTGGGCAGGGTGATACTGAAATGTCAATATTCACGATACCAAGGTTCTCGATACCGATATCAATTAATATATACAGTACAGGCCAACATTTTGGACACACCTTCTCATTTCAATGCGTTTTCTTTATTTTCATGACTATTTACTTTGTAGATTGTCACTGAAGGCATCAAAACTATGACACCTGTGAAGTGAAAACCATTTCAGGTGACTTGATTGATTGATTGATTGAGAATTTTATTAGTAGATTGCACAGTACAGTACATATTCCGTACAATTGACCACTAAATGGTAACACCCCAATAAGTTTTTCAACTTGTTTAAGTCGGGGTCCACGTTAATCAATTCATTCACCTCTTGAAGCTCATCGAGAGAATACCAAGACTGTGCAAAACAGTACGGTAATCAGAGCAAAGGGTGGCTATTTTGAAGACACTAGAATTAGGCTGCTGCCCCCGCGACCCGACCTCAGATAAGCGGAAGAAGATGGATGGATGGATGGATAGAATATAAAGCATGTTTTTAGTTATTTTTACCTTTTTTTGTTAAGTACATAACTCCACATGTGTTCATTCATAGTTTTGATGCCTTCAGTGACAATCTACAATGTAAATAGTCATGAAAATAAAGAAAATGCATTGAATGAGAAGGTGTGTCCAAAGTTTTGGTCTGTACTGTATAACAATATTAATATTTTAAAACCTGTAAGGCAAAAGACCGAGAGAAGGGATGCAGTCCGATATTTATGGGGCCAAAATGAGGAAATACAGGGGGGGTTTTATTATGAAAGCTTTTTTATCAACAACAAATTCAGATTTATTTATGTACATCAAATCATGCAAATTATGTACAATTTAATTGAACAAAAATTTGTGAGCAAAATTCGTAGTTTTAAAAATTCAGTTTGTTCAAATACACTTTGTGTTGAAATTCATTTTTCAGACTATAAGTCGCAGTTTTTTTCATAGTTTGGCCGGGTTCCAGTGCGACTTATATATGTTTTTTTTCTTTTTTATTATGTATTTTTGGCAGGTGCGACTTATACTCCGGTGCGACTTATACTCCGAAAAATACGGTATATGTGTATATATACAATATATATATATATATACTATATATACACTATATATATATATATATAGATATATATACAAACCCCGTTTCCATATGAGTTGGGAAATTGTGTTAGATGTAAATATAAACGGATTTGCAAATCATTTTCAACCCATATTCAGTTGAATATGCTACAAAGACAACATATTTGATGTTCAAACTGATAAACCATTTTTTTTTTTGCAAATAATCATTAACTTTAGAATTTGATGCCAGCAACACGTGACAAAGAAGTTGGGAAATGTGGCAAAAAAGACTGATAAAGTTGAGGAATGCTCATCAAACACTTATTTGGAACATCCCACAGGTGGACAGGCAAATTGGGAACAGGTGGGTGCCATGATTGGGTGTACAAGTAGATTCCATGAAATGCTCAGTCATTCACAAACAAGGATGGGGCGAGGGTCACCACTTTGTCAACAAATGTGTGAGCAAATTGTTGAACAGTTTAAGAAAAACCTTTCTCAACCAGCTTTTGCAAGGAATTTAGGGATTTCACCATCTAGTAATATCATCAAAGGGTACAGAGAATCTGGAAAAATCACTGCACGTAAGCAGCTAAGCCTGTGACCTTCGATCCCTCAGGCTGTACTGCATCAAGAAGCGACATCAGTGTGTAAAGGATATCACCACATGGGCTCAGGAACACTTCAGAAACCCACTGTCAGTAACTACAGTTGGTCGCTACATCTGTAAGTGCAAGTTAAAACTCTCCTATTCCAAGGCGAAAACCGTTTATCAACAACACCCAGAAACGCCGTCGGCTTCGCTGGGCCTGAGCTCATCTAAGATGGACTGATACAAAGTGGGAAAGTGTTCTGTGGTCTGACGAGTCCACATTTCAAATTGTTTTTGGAAACTGTGGACGTCGTGTCCTCCGGACCAAAGAGGAAAAGAACCATCCGGATTGTTATAGGCGCAAAGTTGAAATGCCAGCATCTATGATGGTATGAGGGTGTGTTAGTGCCCAAGACATGGGTAACTTACACATCTGTGAAGGCGCCATTAATGCTGAAAGGTACATACAGGTTTTGGAGCAACATATGTTGCCATCCAAGCAACATTATCATGGACGCCCCTGCTTATTTCAGCAAGACAATGCCAAGCCACGAGTTACATCAACGTGGCTTCATAGTAAAAGAGTGCGGGTACTAGACTGGCCTGCCTGTAGTCCAGACCTGTCTCCCGTTGAAAATGTGTGGCGCATTATGAAGCCTAAAATAGCACAACGAAGACCCCCGGACTGTTGAACAACTTAAGCTGTACATCAAGCAAGAATGGGAAATAATTCCACCTGAGAAGCTTCAAAAATGTGTCTCCTCAGTTCCCAAACGTTTACTGAGTGTTGTTAAAAGGAAAGGCCATGTAACACAGTGGTGAACATGCCCTTTCCCAACTACTTTGGCACGTGTTGCAGCCATGAAATTCTAAGTTAATTATTATTTGCCAAAAAAAATAAAGTTTATGAGTTTGAACATCAAATATGTTGTCTTTGTAGTGCATTCAATTGAATATGGGTTGAAAAGGATTTGCAAATCATTGTATTCCGTTTATATTTACATCTAACACAATTTCCCAACTCATGGAAACGGGGTTTGTATATATATATATATATATATATATATATATATATATATATATATATATATATATATATATATATATATATACACAGAATTGTTCTGGCTGTGCTTGCCGACTTCGAAGCTGTTTCATTTGGTACATGGTGTAATGATGTGTGGCCAGTAGATGGCAGTCACACATAAGAGGTACGTGTGGACTGCAAGAGGACGCCGGTAAACAACACCAAAACTTTAAATTTTCCATTGAGAATATAGAACAATACACGCCACGCTCAAAAATCAGTCAAAAATGTTTTAGACGTTGTTTAAGAGTTACGTGTGGACTGCGGGCTGACGCCCCCCTGTTCAATAAATTACGCTAGCAAGTACGTGTTAGCAAGCAAGCCTAAAACTTTGATGTTTTATTGAGAATATAGAACACTACACACAGTGCTCAAAAATCTGCCAAAATGTTTTAGTACGACTTTGGTAAGTTATGAATCCGCACCGCTTGATGGATTGTTGGAGCATTACGGCTACCATAGTCAGACGTACTGTGCTTCTACATACGCGTATTATTATGGTGTGTGTGTATAAGGACACCAAATTACACCTATTAGCAAACATATTATCTGCCGTGTTGTTTCGCGATATTATGCGAAACCAACTTTTCTTATCTGCTGATGTGTATTTGGGATATACATAAGTCCTGAAAATGTGCGCGCGTCCGCCATTGTAGTCGACAAGCTTCTTTATGTTATGCCTGTAAAAAAATAAAAATGGTGTACCGGTACTTTTCAAACAGAGTATAGTACCGTTTTTGATTCATTAGTAGCGCGATACTATACTAGTACCGGTATACCGTACAACCCTACTCTACAGTTTGTCTGCTTGTAAGTACACCGCCCGTGTGCGTTGCCAGACACGCTCCACTGCTCGTTTTACCAGCAATGTCACCCCGTCATGTTTGGGGGAAAAAATTTTATTTTTCAGAAGCAGTATAGTACCGTTTTTAATCCATTAGTACCAGTATACCGTGTTTATGGAGGTATTATTATGTATCACTCTGCTTTCCTGTTTCCTTTTATGTTGGCCTTAGCTGTGCCTCCTAGTTTTCTTTAATGTGGTACTTTGTGAGCTGATGTGTGTGTGAATTAAAAACGTTATTGACCCTACCTGCCATAATATTGGCAAAACACAACAACATTATGCATCATTTCCACTACGCTGTGTTGATAAGAAATGTTCCACACAGCTGCAAGGTTTTAATGATATTGTTATGGCAAAAACGACTTTTTCCCTCTGCCTCTTGTTGTTAGAATCCATTTAGGGGCTTTTAAGCTCGATTGGCCTACTTTTTAGTGCGTATTAATGCAGAAGCCTCTGTGCCTGTCTTGAAACATCACAAAAGAAACTAAGTATGCGCATAGTTTATGAGTATTCGAGTAAAGACTGGCCAAATATACACATATCTGCACACTTGACTACCTATATTTTAAAAATATATAGTTTAGCTTTGTAAGTAAATTGCATCTATCTATTTGATCATTAAAGAAGGATTACAGTGTTTGTAGGGATGAGTACCTTTTCACATTTTAACCGCTACATGTGCGCTTTCTTGTAGTTGAAAGCATGACAAACTAAAGCCATTATGTTGTTTGTTATCCTAATTAGCTTTAGTTACACAGTATTTTAATAAAATATTGAACTCATCGCTATTTTTTTTTTTTTAGTTTTTATTACAAATGCTTTAAAACTGGTACGTTAAAAGCAATATAAAACAATTTAGAATTTTTTTTTTTTTTTCTAATGTGGCCCAGCCCTAATTTGAGGTATCGCCCATCGTTATTTCAATTGGATCTGTGGAAAATTAAATATGTGAAGTATCTAAAAAAAAAAAAAAACAGTTTCCAGCCCCTTGATGACACTTTCTGATTTTGAGTCATTTCTGTAAAAAATGTGTCACTTTTAGGGATCCGGTCCTTGTTTTTGGCACCTACCGAATCCCTTTCGACTCACTTTGGTGAGCACTCCAGCAGCACTGAGAGCAAACTCAGCCGAACTACCTCTAGGTAATGTTGCAATTTTCAATTCCAAGTAATTGACTCAAAAAACGCTCCAAGTAAAGTAAAGTAAAGTAAGGCTTCACTTTTAAAAAAAATGTACTAGCTTGATGCTAAAATACATTGGTTTTGCTATTGAAATGCTACTGATTAGCATTGCTACTGTATTTTCCGGACTATAAGCCGCACCCACTACATTTAAGGGGGGGAAAAATCCATATATTAGCCTCACCGGACAATAAACCGCAGATATATACTTTGTGAAATGGGTTATTTATACAGAAGGATTTTCCATCCATCCATCCGTCTTCTTCCACTTATCCGAGGTCGGGTCGCGGGGGCAGCAGCCTAAGCAGAGAAGCCCAGACTTCCCTCTCCCCAGGCACTTCGACCAGCTCCTCCCGGGGAATCCAGAGGCATTCCCAGGCCAGCCGGGAGACAGTCTTCCCAACGTGTCCTGGGTCTTCCCCGTGGCCTCCTACCGGTCGGACGTGCCCGAAACACCTCCTTAGGGATGCATTCGGGTGCTTCTCACCCTATCTCTAAGGGAGAGCCCCGCCACCCGGCGGAGGAAACTCATTTCGGCCGCGTGTACCCGTGATCTTGTCTTTTCGGTCATAACCCAAAGCTCATGACCATAGGTGAGGATGGGAACGTAGATTGACCGGTAAATTGAGAGCTTTTCCTTCCGGCTCAGCTCCTTCTTCAGCACTACGGATCGATACAGCGTCTGCATTACTGAAGACGCCGCACCCATCCGCCTGTCGACCTCACGATCCACTCTTCCCTCACTCGTGAACAAGACTCCGAGGTACTTGAACTCCTCCACTTGGGACAATTTCTCCTCCCCAACCCAGAGATGGCACTCCACCCTTTTCCGGGTGAGAACCATGAATGTTTATTTTCATACCTTAACTGTTTCCAAACGGTGCCCTGTAACACGGCAGTAAAACAGCTGATCAAACAAAACAGAAGTCATAGTAATGGACCCTCTAACTGCGGAAGCGAGCTCTCCAATCAGCGAAATAGACTCAATAACTCCACGATGACGTCTTGGTGAATTTACGAAACTAAAAAAATACAACAAGAATACCATTGTAAGTTATCAATACTAACAAAGACACTCGTAAACGTGTTAGCAGAGTAGCTAATGCTAACGACTTGATTACATTACAAAAGCGCGTACAAATACGCATGAAAACACTCCTACAGGCATCACACACGAGACGGTTTAATAAGTAAAAAATGTTTTAGTTATATTGTAAAACTTCCAAAAGTTGCTTGGAGTGATTAATGAAGAATCCATATGAGTAGAACGCTATGGATGAGCTGCATCAAAAAGCGACATCAGTGTGTAAAGGATATCACCACATGGGCTCAGCAACACTTCAGAAAACCACTGTCAGTAACTACATTTTGTCGCTACATCTGTAAGTGCAAGTTAAAACTCTACTATGCAAAGCCAAAGCTATTTGTTAACAACACCCAGAAACGCTGCCGGCTTCGCTGGGCCCGAGCTCATCTAAGATGGACTGATGCAAAGTGGAAAAGTGTTCTGTGCTTTGACGAGTCCACATTTCAAATTGTTTTTGGAAATACTCGACATCGTGTCATCCTGACCAAAGGGGTAGCGAACCATCCAGACTGTTATCAACGCAAAGTTGAAAAGCCAGCATCTGTGATGGTATGGGGGTGCATTAGTGCCCAAGGCATGGGTAACTTACACATCTGTGAAGGCACCATTAATGCTGAAAGGTACATACAGGTTTTAGAACAACATATGCTGCCATC
The DNA here is from genome assembly GCF_033978685.3 of Nerophis lumbriciformis. Lineage (NCBI taxonomy): Eukaryota > Metazoa > Chordata > Actinopteri > Syngnathiformes > Syngnathidae > Nerophis > Nerophis lumbriciformis. Next base: position 31,622,790 of record NC_084572.2, on the reverse strand, counting down.
TAAGCGCCGTCTTTTTCATGGACGCCCCTGCTTATTTCAGCAAGACAATGTCAAGCCACATTCAGCACGTGTTACAACAGCGTGGCTTCGTAAAAAAAAGAGTGCGGGTACTTTCCTGGCCCGCCTGCAGTCCAGACCTGTCTCTCATCGAAAATGTGTGGCGCATTATGAAGCGTAAAATACGACAGCGGAGTGAAGCTCTACATAAAACAAGAATGGGAAAGAATTCCACTTTCAAAGCTTCAACAATTAGTTTCCTCAGTTCCCAATCGTTTACTGAGTGTTGTTAAAAGGAAAGGCCATGTAACACAGTGGTGAACATGCCCTTTCCCAACTACTTTGGCACGTGTTGCAGCCATGACATTCTAAATTAATCATTTGCAAAAAAAAAAAAAAAAAGATTATCAGTTTGAACATTAAATATGTTGTCTTTGTAGTGCATTCAATTGAATATGGGTTGAAAAGGATTTGCAAATCATTGTATTCCGTTTATATTTACATCTAACACAATTTCCCAACTCATATGGAAACGGGGTTTGTACACAACATGCCAACTTCACAGGTTTTGGGTTCTGTATAAACACAGACAAAAGTACCAAAAATGGTATCAATTTCCAGGAGTTTAGTCACTTTATCTTTATTTTTTTATTAAGCTGTAAAGGTTTTATCTTTGTCGTTGACAATAAACCATGACTTTAAATCCAGAAACTGCACAGAGGCGAATAATTAGAAGCATCAAGTGCACCAAGTAATGCAGTAAATTGATCAGCTGACCCCCCCCCCCCCCCCCACACACACACACACACACACACACACACACACACACACACCAACAATGGTCTTTGCACACTCATTATTTCCCTCTAAACTCACACTCGGCATGCGGCGTGTGCTCAAGCTTCCCCCCTTCAAGCTTCTTTTAAAAAGCTTTACAGCATCTTAAAATAGCCGATGGAGCGCGGATTAAATAAGAGAGAGCCACTATAAGGAGTGTGACATCACACACACACACACATTATTATAGTGTCTCTCCTTGTGCTACACAACTGGGGCGTGAGAGCAGGCCATGGAACTGAGGGTGTGGGGGGGCCGACATGTTGGCGTGGGGTGACGGGACGAGAGCGGCTCGAAAAGCGAAGCGATGAGAGTGTGAAGCAGGGAGAGATTGTGTGTGTGTGTGTGTGTGTGTGTGTGTGTGTGTGTGTGTGTGTGTGTGTGTGTGGGAGATGACACTGTGTGGGCTTCCATCCACGCGCTTTGCTACACAATCTGAGATGTGGACGAGTGCGAGGGGAACTAATCTGTGCACACTAAATACGCAAACATTCCAACACCTCAGCGTTTTGTCGGGCATACGTGTGTGACGTCGTCAAACGGGAGGCGGGGGATGTTGTGTCGGGCCTGGGAATAATCCGTGGAAAAACAAACGTAAATGTCACGGCACAGTCAATCGAAACAAAATACCGGCGGAGAAAAGTGAGGCTGAAAGCAATAGGAGTGATAAATGTCAGCCGTCTTCCTGTTGCTCCCCAAGTATATATGTATTTTATACTTGGTAGTGAATTGAAGTGAATTATATTTATATAGCGCTTTTCTCTAGTGACTCAAAGCGCTTTTACATAGTGAAACCCACAACGACTTGGATGGCGGAAGCAGGGATCGAACCTGGAACCCTCAAGTTGCTGGCACGGCCACTCTACCAACCAAGCTATACCGCAGTACTACGGATGGGTGACGTGACCTAAAATCTATATCGCGATATATAAAAATATGTACTGCAGCCTCTTGCCATAACCATAGACTGTAAATTCCTGCGCTTTGAACACTGCGGCTTATAAAACAGTGCGGCTAATTTATGGTCATAATGCAAATAGTTGAATAAAACACACAAAAAAACAGAGACACTGAATATGTGTTGTTTGTAGAGATGTCCGATAATGGCTTTTTTGCCAATATCCGATATTGTCGAACTCTTGATTACCGATTCCGATATCAACCGATACCGATGTATACAGTCGTGGAATTAACACATTATTATGCCTAATTTTGTTGTGATGCCCCGCTGGATGCATTAAACAATGTAACAAGGTTTTCCAAAATAAATCAACTCAAGTTATGGGGAAAAAAAATGCCAACATGGCACTGACATATTTATTATTGAAGTCACAAAGTGCATTATTTTTTTTAACATGCCTCAAAACAGCAGCTTGGAATTTGGGACATGCTCTCCCTGAGAGAGCATGAGGAGGTTGAGGTGGGGGTGGTGTAGCGGGGAGTGTATATTAAAGCGTCCCGGAAGAGTTAGTGCTGCAAGGGGTTCTTGGTATTTGTTCTGTTGTGTTTATGTTGTGTTGCGGTGCGGATGTTCTCCCGAAATGTCACACTCTTGGATTTTGTCACACACCATTCTATAGTCTATTAGTATTATTACATACATACATATATATATATATATATATATATATATATATATATATATATATATATATATATATATATATATATACATATATATATATATATATATATATATATATATATATATATATAAATCATTGAACATTACTGCCCCCTGGTGTCTGAGCCGTCATCTCCCTCTGCAAACCATAACAGTTTCAGTTTCACAAATTCCTAAATAAATTCACCGTGGAGTTATTGAGTCTGTTCAGCTGATTGGAGAGCCAGCTTCCACAGGTAGTGGGTCCATGACGATGACTTCTGTTTTGTTTGACCGGCCGTTTTACTGCCGTGTTACAGACACCATTTGGAAACTATTATGGTATGAAGCACTTTAAATTGCCTTGTGTACGAATTGTGCTTTGTAAATAAACTTGCCATGCCTAATTTTTGCAGAAAATCTCGGCTGTGTCGAGGAAACTTGGACCAGTGCAAACACATTTGCAGATCCTTGCATTGACATTTTAACTTCCTTTAGGCCAGTGTCCTCTGCAGTCAACGCTTGTAGTTTGCACTACAGGGCTACTTTTTGTCTGAATTGTGTAAGTCTGACAAAAGAAATGGCCCCAAAACAAATGTCCGCTACACAGGATGCTGTTTTTGTTTTTATAGCTGTCAATTATACATTTGTATTATTTTTTTTATGTTTTTATTTTTTTTATGCCCCTTTGGCCAAACCCCCCCATGTTTTTTATGACAAAAATACAAAATATGCAACCCCACCCCCCAAAAAAAATTCTAAGTGGAATATTTGATGTGAAGTAATTGCTAACGTAAATAGGTCAATCATTCATAACAACATTAATTATCATTCATCATTATTTTAACATTTGAACAAAATAACATTTATAGTGAAAAAAAAAATCCAAAAAGGATCCAAAAAGGCCTCACTTATAAAAGCGTAAAAAATAAGTCATACATTTTTTATTTTTTTTAAATATGCTTTCAACGCTTAAGTATCCAGATCAACTTTAGATCTCGCCGTCATGTTTTTATTTTTTTTTCAGTGTTTTTTTGTATGTCCTTTTCGTCAAAGAAAACCCGTTTTTTTATGGTAAAGAAACAAAATATGCAATCCCCCTAAAAAAAATTTAAAAAAAAATCTAAGTGGAGTATTTGATGTGAAGTAATTGGAGCCTTAAATAGGTCAAAAATTCATAACATTTTAATTCATTTATATTTTTTAAACAATTACAGTAAAAAAAAAAGATCCAAAATTAATCTTAATATCATTAAAGTGTGAAAATCAAAATGCATACATTTGTGTTTTTTTTACTTTTAATGCTTAAATCTCTAGATTAACTTCAGATCTATCTGTTGATTATACATTTACGTGTCTTTTGTGTTTGCTTTATGCCCTTTTTGTCATGGAAAACATACCGGGTAGTTTTTATTTTTGGCAAACACACAAAATATGCAATGGGTTCCCTCAAAAATATTTCAAAGTGGAATATTTCATTTAAAATAATTGTAGCCTTAAATAGGTCAATAATTCATAACAACATTGACTTTAATTCTTTATTATTTCTTGAGTTATGACAGTTTCATCAAATAAAATCCCACTAAAATTATTGGGGATCCAAAAGGGCCAAACTCATAATTATTTTTTTTATATATGTCATGTACTATGTATATAAATATGCATATTTTCACGCTTAAATATCTAGATCAACTTCAGGTCTATCTGTCCATATAAAGGAAATCAAATCAAAATGTTAATGTTGTATGCCTTTTTTGTTAAAGAAAACCCTATTTTTTATGGCAAAATCCCCAAATATGCAATATTTTCCAACAAAAAAAAATTCTAAGTGGAAAATGTATGTGAAGTAATTGAAGCCTTAGGTCAATCATTTATAACAACATTGGTTTTAATTCATCATTTTAGTGAAGGGAGAAGTTTGGCGTGTGGGTCCTAGAAAGCCCCTAGAAGGACTTAGTTGACAACCCTGAAGTCGTCCGTAAAAAAAAAACCTCCTGCCAATGTTCGGTATCGTCATCATAGAAATGATCGTGTGTACCAGAGCAGCTGGGAGGAAGAAACGCACAAAAGAAAAGACAATCGTACTGACAACAACGACATCAGGAACAACTTGAGGGGTAACAACCGCAAGGAGACTTTGACGAGTGGTTGGCGGGCGGGACAAAAACTAGCAATCATCCGCTTGCTCGCCGCACACCCCTCGCCCCCTAAAACCACGTCGGCCCCCAAACGGCGCCAGACGGCGCCCGTGTCAGCGCTGGTTAGCAGTGAGGAACATCTGTTGAACATAGCGACGAGTGGAGTGTCAACAACAAGCAGTGATGTGTACTGGAGGGTCTCTGACGCCACCTCAAGCCTCCTGGCTCGGAGAGACAACTCCCAAAAGTTGGACAACGATTCTCATTTGGAGGTCAAGTTTATATTATTTTACAGCACTTTAAACATCAAATGTTGTCTCTTCTCTAAAAGGATGCAATAAACGGCCTGAAACCCCTTTATGCCCACAACACATGGACCATCTAATCCAGGTGTGTCCAAACTTTCTATATATAAATACCCAAGCCATGGGTAACCTACACATCTGTGAAGGCACCATTAATGCTGAAAGGTACATACAGGTCTTGGAGCAACATATGTTGCCATTCAAGCAATGTTATCGTGGACGCCCCTGCTTATTTCAGCAAGACGGTGCCAAGCCACGTGGCTTCGTAGTAAAACCGTGCGGGTACTAGACTGGCCTGCCTGTAGTCCAGACCTGTCTCCCATTGAAAATGTGTGGCGCATTATGAAGCCTAAAATACCACAACGAAGACCCCCGGACTGTTGAACAACTTAAGCTGTAGTTGTTCCGTGCAATACTGTACTGTATGTCAAACATAACAAGTGATGAATCAGCATTCGCACACACACACAGAAGTATCTTCGGTGCCCTCACAAGCGATCAGAAATCACAAAACTCTCTAACTTTAAAGGCGAACTGCAACAACTCAGCTCTCAAACATTTACTGAGTGTTGTTAAAAGGAAAGGTCATGTAACACAGTGGTAAAAATGCCCCTGTGACAACTTTTTTGCAATGTGTTGCTGTCATTAAATTCTAAGTTAATGATTATTTGCAACAACAAAACATTTAGTTTCTCAGTTTGAACATTAAATATCTTGTGTTTGCAGTCTATTCAATTGAATATAAGTTAAAAAGGATTTGCAAATTTTTATTTACTATTTACACAACGTGCCAACTTCACTGGTTTTGGGTTTTGTATATTGTATATATTATACATATATAATATTTAACTATAATATATACACTATATTGCCAAATGTATTTAGCCACCTATCCAAATGATGAGAATCAGGTGCCCTAATCACTTGGCCCGGTGTATAAAATCAATCACTTAGGCATGGAGACTGTTTCTACAAACGTGTGAAAGAATGGGCCGCTCTCAGTGATTTCCAGCGTGGAACTGTCATAGGATGCCACCTGTGCAACAAAGCCAGTCGTGAAATGTTCTCGCTCCGAAATATTCCAAAGTTAACTTTATTATAAGAAAAGTGAAGAGTTTGGGAACAACAGCAACTCAGCCACCAAGTGGTAGGCCACGTAAACTGACAGAAAGGGGTCAGCGGATGCTGAAGTGCATAGTGCAAAGACTTTCTGCACAGTCAGTTGCTACAGAGCTCCAAATGTCATGTGACCTTCCAATTAGCCCACGTACAGTACGCAGAGAGCTTCATGCAATGCGTTTCCATGGCCGAGCAGCTGCATCTAAGCCATACATCACTAGGTCCAATGCAAAGTGTGGGATGCAGTGGTGTAAAGCACGTCGCCACTGGACTCTAGAGCAGTGGAGACGCCTTCTCTAGACTGATGAGTCACGCTTTTCCATCTGGCAATCTGATGGACCAGTCTGGGTTTGGAGGTTGCCAGGAGAACGCTACATTTCGGACTGCATTGTGCCGAGTGTGAAATTTGGTGGAGGAGGAATTATGGTGTGGGGTTGTTTTTCAGGAGTTAGTTCCAGTGAAAGGAACTTTGAATGCTCCAGGATACCAAAACATTTTGGACAATTCCATGCTCCCAACCTTGTGAGAACAGTTTGGAGCGAGACCCTTCCTCTTCCAACATGACTGTGCACCAGCGCAGAAAGCAAGGTCCATAAAGACATGGATGACAGAGTCTGGTGTGGATGAACTTGACTGGCCTGCACAGAGTCCTGACCTGAACCCGATGGAACACATTTGGGATGAATTAGAACGGAGACTGAGAGCCAGGCCTTCTTGACCAACATCAGTGTGTGACCTCACCAATGCACTTTTGGAAGAATGGAACTCTCGAGCAGTGGAGACGCCTTCTCTGGACTGAGGAGTCACGCTTTTCCATCTGGCAATCTGATGGACCAGTCTGGGTTTGGAGGTTGCCAGGTAAACGCTACTTTTCGGACTGCCTTGTGCCGAGTGTAAAATTTGGTGGAGGAGGAATTATGGTGTGGGGTTGGTTTTTCAGGAGTTGGGCTTGGTCCCTTAGTTCCAGTGAAAGAAATTTGAATGCTCCAGGATACCAAAACATCAATCAATCAATCAATCAATGTTTATTTATATAGCCCTAAATCACAAGTGTCTCAAAGGGCTGCACAAGCCACAACGACATCCTCGGTACAAAGCCCACATAAAACATTTTGGACAATTCCATGGGATGGCACTTCAAGTTCATATGTGAGTAAAGGCAGGTGGCAATATAGTGTATATGTTATATTGTTATCATGGTACATTTTTAGTCTATTTTTTACATTTTGTTTTCACCCTCGTTTTGTGTGCATTATCCTTGCCATCCTTTTGTATCTGAGCAACTGTGTGGAACAATTTCCCTTGTGGATCATTAAAGTCCAAGTCTAAGCTTTAGTGCACGCAAACTTTTAGTAGATCAGGCTTTAAGTCCACAAATCAATGTGGTCACACTTTTTAAACGGCGGAAGACTTTTACAGCACGGACTGCTCAAGGCCAAATTCTATGTGGACGGTGGCTTTGTTGGCACGGCAACAATGCGGCGGTGTGGTTTTTGCGCGACGACTGACGACCACCTCGTGTTGTGAGAGCGAGGCTGAGCCCGCAGCTGGGGGATTGTGTGGTTTCTTTTTTGTTGTTTTTTAAGCGTGACGCACAAACAGCATGTTGTACGTGCGTCCGTGGCGTGGCGCAGCACTAAGTGACAACAGGTCAGGTCGAAACACGCTGGTCCGGACGCGTGTTCCGACAGCTGCGGCGCCAGGCTGACAGCTCGGCCGATCTTTTTTCGGGGACGTTTTAAGACCAACGCTGGAAAGTCACGAAGCCAAAGTTTGTTTCCGCAAAGTTTCTTTGACGCGTGATCCGGACAGGCAGGTCCGTCTGCTGGTTAATCAGGGCATCTCATCAAGAAGCTGCTGATATGTCTGGACGTCTCTCACTGTCACACTAATACGCCTCCCAATTAAGGCTCCTTACTGTCAGCCGGGATATATTTCATGTAAATTAATCATCCTCCAGTCTTCTGCATTAGCGCACGCCGCAATGTTAACATTCCAGCGGCGGCATTTAACATCAAAACTCTCCCGCTCTCTGTTCCGAGAGAACGTTCCGTCTCGCACGTCGTGCCCGAGTTGACACCGGAAGAACTGAGTGGTGACACTTGAGCTTTGATAAGTGAGGCCGCGTCATTGGAAACAAAGCAGCAAATTTGGACCGACGTGCTGATAAGTCGTAGTCATTATAAACCGTGGTAAAACAGCCTCGACAAAAGTCCAGATTTTAGTGAAGGTTTGTACACTTTGAACACAATATAATGTGCGGTACTGTACAATCTACAATGTAAATAGTCATGAAATTAAAGAAAAGGCATTGAAATGAGAAGGTGTGTCCAAACTTTTGGCCTGTACTGTATAGGGATTGGCCGCCAATATTTGCAAAAAAATGCGTATCGGCAAGGCATGGGAAAATGCCGATCCAGATCCAGTTAAAAAAAAAACTCCGCTCTGTTTTCCAACGCACCTATTTAAATAATACATTCCACTTTTCTGCTGCTCCCTAATTTCCGTTCCGCATTTTCCAGCACACCTTCAATACATCCACAGGTCTGTGGATTCTCACGCAGTTGCTTTTAGCTGCTGGCATTACACGACAGGCTCTTCTCACTCTTTCCTGTGTCTCCCTCTCACAGACAGCAAGCACACCTTCTTACACACATCACATACTGTCACGTCATACGTCACATACTGTCACGTCACACGTCACATACTGTCACGTCATACGTCACATACTGTCACGTCATACGTCACATACTGTCACGTCATACGTCACATACTGTCCCGTCATACGTCACATACTGTCACGTCATACGTCACATACTGTCACGTCATACGTCACATACTGTCACGTCATACGTCACATACTGTCACCTCATACGTCACATACTGTCACGTCATACGTCACATACTGTCACGTCACACGTCACGTCATACGTCACATACTGTCACGTCATACGTCACATACGTATACGTCCTCCCCGAGCAGAGAGGTAGCAGCATGGCTAACGTTAGCTGTGATGCTAGCGCAGCCGTGTGACCAACGTTCTCTCTAAGGTGCGCGCTTGTGCAATTGCGCACTGCTCAAACGTCCTCTGCGCATAGCAATTATATGCCACGGACAAAATCAAATAAAAAAATAAGCGCATAACAATTTTCGACACACGGACACGACAGAGAAAACAGTTTTCGTCATCATTGTTCAAATATTTTAACGTCTGTCGAGACGCTTATCTCCGTTCGGTGCCACACGTCCACACCATCAAAATGCTGAGGCAAAAATTTCCAGATCAACACCGTATGAAAAAATTAGTGATTTTTTTAGTTGTGATTTCCTTCTCTGCATGAAAGTTTAAAAGTAGCATATATTAATGCAGTATGAAGAAGAATGTTTTAATGTAGACATGCAAGCCTTGAAAGAAAATGTTGAAAATCAAGACTACATTTCCTGCAAATGGATGCATTTCTACCCTATATTTTAACTTTAGATTTATTCTCATATCAAACTCTTTTGGCGAATTTTTGACACTTACATCCGGCGCCCCCCTCCACACCCTGGATTATAAATAATGTAAATAATTCAATGTGATTATCTTGTGTGATGACTGTATTATGATGATAGTATATATCTGATAGTATATATCTGTATCATGAATCAATTTAAGTGGACCCCGACTTAAACAAGTTGAAAAACTTATTGGGGTGTTACCATTTAGTGGTCAATTGTACGGAATATGTACTTCACTGTGCAACCTACTAATAAAAGTCTCAATCAATCAATCAAAACACATAGAATCATCATACTGCTGTGATTATATGCATCAAGTGTTCATTCAAGGCTAAGGCAAAATATCGAGATATATATGGTGTATCGCAATATGGCCTTAAAATATCGCAATATTAAAAAAAGGCCACATCGCCCAGCCCTAGTTCAATGATGCCATTTCTGTTTGTCATGTATAATTTTGTCTATTTTGTGTTTATCCTTGAATAAACAGGTCAGTTTCTTGTTACCAACCATTGTGTATTATTCAAACTCCCCTAATTCAGCTGGCTAGTTGTTATCAAGAGTACTAAAACCCTTTTCAACATGATTCTGACAACTAAGTAGGCTAAATAACTTTAAACTTTAATACATGCTCGGATAGGCCATTATTGGTCAGTATCGGTATCGGTCAGTATCGGTATCGGATCGGAAGTGCAAAAACAATATCGGTATCTGATCGGAAGTGCAAAAACCTGGATCGGGACATCCCTAGTACTGTATATTGATATCGTTTTATCGGCCCAGCCCTATGTGTAACTTGGTAGAGGAAATAAAACTTAAATATTAAGAATCTTGGATCGTATTGTGTTTTTTAATTATGACAAATAGTTCCTGACAGTTTGGGGAGCAGTGTTGTGTTCAAGTGTGCAGGTGATGAGTACAGTTCTCCGAATTGAAGTTTTCAGGTGATTTAGGATGCTGGTAAATCCCCCAAAATAAAATGTCACCTAAAGAAGCAATTTGCTCATTTGCTGACTCCAACCTCGCCAAAGTGAATAAGCTCCGCACATTTCCATGTTATCGCCGCGGCCAGATGTTGCAGCGCACCTCTCGAGCCGCGCGGCCACTTAGATTTTTTTTTTCATGTGTTTATTTTCATTATTTGTTGAATTTTTGGGGGAGATAACGTGGGTCTGCTCGCCCCCGGCTCTGATCAACTGTGGGCATTGGAGTTGGCATTTGGGGACGCCAACACGACTCTCCACCATCGGCGCACAGATGACGCCGCGGATTATTTCACTGTGGATTAAAGCGCTGTCACGGCGCCTGGCGCACATTCAAAGGGGCAGAGGGAGGGCGGAAAAAATGTAAAAATACAAACTGAATTCAAGGGAGGGAGAGAGAAGGTCAAGCCTCGGGAAAGGGCCGAGGCCAGGCCAGAAAAGTTTTGATTGCCGGTTGAAAAGGGCAAAAGAGGAAAAAGCCATCGCTGCCCTGCGAGCGCCGCGCGGCGTCTTTGTCAAAGATGACGTGATCGGGCCACCATTAAAGCCCGGGAGCCAGCTCCAGAACTGGACCCGGCGACAGGAAGTGAGTGACAGCGAGTGTCGATGGACGCCAAGCACAGCTGCGGACAGGAAGGGACTGATGACGCTGATGAGTTTGACCCACAGCTGTGGACGGCCGCGAGGTAAAGGAGAGTGCTGGGTCGCATGCTCAGTGTTGTTCTCGGATTAGAGGCGCAATCTAACATATTGTATGAAAAAGTTGTGAAGTCAAAGACAATAGTGACGACTTTTGATAGGCATTGTGCGAAAGCTGCAATGGAACTAGGGATGGGTACCGAATCTGGTACTTTCTTGGTACCCAGCGTTGACACAACGTTGATTATACGTACATGTCCTTTAAAACTGACTTTGAAACAACCTTGCAAAATAGTTGTGTTTGTAAATTGAGACATTGTTGTAACATTGGATCCACGTTGTTGGTTGGGAAATGACCAAATGTCAATGGTCAAATCAACGTCACAACCTGACATTGAATAAATGTTGTCAAAAAGCATGTTGTTTCAATGTTGTATTTGTGTTGTAGAATATTGGTTGGGAAATGACCAAAATTTAAAAGTCAAATCAACGTCACAACCTGACATTGATTGAACGTCGTCAAAAAGCATGTTGTTTCAATGTTGTATTTGTGTTGTAGAATATTGGTTGGGGAAATGACCAAATTTCAATGGTCAAATCAACGTCAGAACCCAACATTGAATAAACGTCATCAAAAAGCATTTTGTTTCAACGTTGTATTTGTGTTGTAGAATATTGGTTGGCAAATGAACAAATTTAAATGGTCAAATCAACGTCACAACCTGACATTGTATAAACGTTGTCAAAAAGCATGTTGTTTCAACGTTATGTTTGAGTTGTAGAATATTGGTTGAGGAAATGACCAAATTTCAATGATCACATCAATGTCATGACCTGACATTGAATAAACGTCATCAAAAAGCATGTTGTTTCAACGTTGTTTTTGGGTTGTAGAATATTGGTTGGGAAATGACCAAATTTCAATGGTCAAATCAACGGCACAACCTGACATTGAATAAATGTTGTCAATATACATGTTGTTTCAATGTTGTATTTGTGTTGTAGAATATTGGTTGGGAAATAACCAAAATTCAATGATCAAATCAACGCCAGAATCCAACATTGATTAAATGTCATGAAAAATCATGTTGTTTCAACGTTGTATTTGTGTTGTAGAATATTGGTTGGGGAAATGACCAAATTTCAATGGTCAAATCAACGTCAGAACCCAACATTGAATAAACGTCATCAAAAAGCATTTTGTTTCAACGTTGTATTTGTGTTGTAGAATATTGGTTGGCAAATGAACAAATTTAAATGGTCAAATCAACGTCACAACCTGACATTGTATAAACGTTGTCAAAAAGCATGTTGCTTCAACGTTATGTTTGAGTTGTAGAATATTGGTTGAGGAAATGACCAAATTTCAATGATCACATCAATGTCATGACCTGACATTGAATAAACGTCATCAAAAAGCATGTTGTTTCAACGTTGTTTTTGGGTTGTAGAATATTGGTTGGGAAATGACCAAATTTCAATGGTCAAATCAACGGCACAACCTGACATTGAATAAATGTTGTCAATATACATGTTGTTTCAATGTTGTATTTGTGTTGTAGAATATTGGTTGGGAAATAACCAAAATTCAATGATCAAATCAACGCCAGAATCCAACATTGATTAAATGTCATGAAAAATCATGTTGTTTCAACGTTGTATTTGTGTTGTAGAATATTGGTTGGGGAAATGACCAAATTTCAATGGTCAAATCAACGTCAGAACCCAACATTGATTAAATGTCATCAAAAAGCATGTTGTTTTAATGTTGTATTTGTGTTGTAGAATATTGGTTGGGAAATGACCAAATTTCAATGGTCAAATCAACGTCAGAACCCAACATTGAATAAACGTCATCAAAGAGCATTTTGTTTCAACGTTGTATTTGTGTTGTGGAATATTGGTTGGCAAATGAACAAATTTAAATGTTCAAATCAACGTCCCAACCTGACATTGTATAAACGTTGTCAAAAAGCATGTTGTTTCAACGTTGTATTTGTGTTGTAGAATATTGGTTGAGGAAATGACCAAATTTCAATGATCACATCAATGTCACAACCTGACATTGAATAAACGTCATCAAAAAGCATGTTGTTTCAACGTTGATTTTGGTTTGTAGAATATTGGTTTCCCTTAACTTGAGTTGATTTATTTTGGAAAACCTTGTTACATTTTTTAATGCATCACAACAAAATTAGGCATAATAATGTGTTGATTCCACGACTGTATATATCGGTATCGGTTGATATCGGAATCGGTAGTTAAGAGTTGGACAATATCGGAATATCAGATATCGGCAAAAAATCCATTATCGGACATCTCTAGTTTTAAGCGTAATCCTGCTGTCTGTGTGTTTCTGTGTTACAAGTGTACACCTTTTTCCTTTAAAATCGCTCTTTACAAGACTAAATGTTTGCGTTACTTTTCATCAGTCCCACCTGCAATTTGCATCCAGATTCACACCACTTGTTCACGCCAGAGTTGCTCATCACGCCGCCAATGAAACGGCGCGACTTGACCTTCTTACGGCGTCGCTCGTCAGTGTGACAGAGTATCGCTGGGGGAAAAAAAACACGTTTTTTTTTTTCTGGCAAATGACAGCGGATTATAATCAAGATGTAAACCCGCATCGCTTAAATTAATCAGAGGCGCCGCACTTGGAGGGAACGTCTCGTCAGACAGTGGACCACCTGGACACGTCCTTTTCATGATAATCAGCCTGCAGAGAATCGTCTGATTGTTCCTTTAATTAAGTCGAATCACCGCAGCGGTTTTTCCCCCAACATTTGGTCGACGTGCGCCTCGGAGGTCCCACAATTGTGTAATCAAAGTGTGTTTGCCTTGATGCTGGAATTTGGAACGTTAAAAAGGGCCTTTCGTAATCCCTTTGGGGGAAAACACCATTTTGATTGTCTGTAGCTCTAAAGCTAATGCAGGGTTTCTGCACATATCAGCTAATTCAATGTTTTTTTAATGCAACCTATAAGAAACTTAATGCCCATGTCCGACTGCAGATCCTTATTATATGCAGTCAAAATCATATAATTGTATGTATGGACACGATTGTAAGCATGTGACAGTTGAAAGGTTTAAATTAACTCTGGCCAATGCCTGGCCTCGAATTTAACCACGGTAATCACTAGAGATGTCCTATAATGGCTTTTTTGCCGATATCCGATATTGTCCAACTCTTAATTACCGATTCCGATATCAACCGATACCGATATATACAGTCGTGGAATTAACACATTATTATGCCTAATTTTGTTGTGATGCCCCGCTGGATGCATTAAACAATGTAACAAGGTTTTCCAAAATAAATCAACTCAAAGTTGTGGAAAAAAATGCCAACATGGCACTGCCATATTTAATATTGAAGTCACAAAGTGCATTCTTTTTTTTAACATGCCTCAAAACAGCAGCTTGGAATTTGGGACATGCTCTCCCTGAGAGAGCATGAGAAGGTTGAGGTGGGCGGGGTTGAGGGGGGGTTGGGTAGGGGGTAGCGGGGGGTGTATATTGTAGCATCCCGGAAGAGTTAGTGCTGCAAGGGGTTCTGGGTATTTGTTCTATTGTGTTTATGTTGTGTTACGGTGCGGATGTTCTCCCGAAATGTGTTTGTCATTTTTGTTTGGTGTGGGTTCACAGTGTGGCGCATATTTGTAACAGTGTTAAAGTTGTTTATACGGCCACCCTCAGTGTGACCTGTATGGATATTGACTAAGTATGATTGCATTCACTTGTGTGTGTGAAAAGCCGGCACGCAAAGGCGGTACTTTTAAGGTTTATTGGCGCTCTGTACTTCTCCCTACGTCCGTGAACACAGCGGCGTTTTAAAAAGTCATACATTTGACTTTTTGAAACCAATATTACATTTTAAAGCATTTTTCGGCCGATAATATCGGCAGTCCGATATTATCGGACATCTCTAGTAACCACGCGACCGCCCTCCTCATTTGCCGTCATGCCCTAAAAAATGTACCATCTGCGGCAAGAACATGCGGTGACCGCCCTTGACTTTTTACTTGTTAGTGGACTAGGGATGTAACAATAAACGGTTTAATGATAATTTGTGATCAAATTCCAGACGGTTAGTGATACCGTCTAATTTTGTATTTACCGAAAACCCGTAATTTATTAATGCATTTCAGGCAACACGAAGTCAACCTGTAAACGGAGAGCTGGACCTGATTCGCAAGTTCAGGGAAGAACCTGTGGGTTACCACCGGAATCTAACAGGAGCCAAGCGCTTGGTTTAACGTCATTTTCCCTCGCTTCCGACGTGCGTTTAAGAGCGCACTGCTGTGTTTAGATGGAGACAGGTGTGGACAATATTGGAGACAGACGCACTTGTCCCCACACTAAAAGTATACAGCGAAGGAGAAAAACTATTTGATGTTGCTTTCATTTTGTCAATACAGCGTTCATCAGCTGCTGTGACTTAGAGTTAACGAGTTGAGGAAACATGCAGCAAGTGATGTGTCGTGAACTTTGTCACAACTTGTTTATAAAGTCTTTAGTTTGTTTACTGGGAAGTTCACTGGTCCTTTGTTTAACTGCAAACTTTATCAATGTTCAAATAACATCAAACTAGCTAAAATGTTTTGTCATCTCATCGAACTGAACGAAGGCTGTGAAGATTGTGTAATCGATGTGAGAGGTGTGTCACTCCTCTTTATTTTTGTTGGCCAAACTGTTGTACTGATAAGAGGCGTTGAAGAAAAACAAAGCTTGTTTATTTGACTTTATCTTCATTAGCCAAACTGCTTTGTGTTTTATTTTGATATCCAAAAGTAAACACCAGTTGTTGTTTTTACATTACTTGTGTTTTTTTCATGTCACAAAGGCATGACTTCAAAAATCATTCATGTGATACAGCATTTTGTAAATATGTTATTGTGTGTACTTAATTCCTATACGACATATGTCCAAACTCTTAATGGATCTGTCCCGATACAACATCTACATGTACATAACTTAAATAACTAAAAAAAAAAACTTCCTCTATCAAAATGTAAAAAATGAGATAAAGGCATCATGTAATGACAAAAAGCTGACAAGTTGATATTAATAAAGAATACAAAATAATAATATTTGTCTTTAGATATACGGAGAACGTTTATTTATAGCCTTTTTATTAGACATTCCACATGACATGATGGTATTACATTCCCACCCCAACACTGCTTTACCTAACAATCAGTAATCATGATTTCAATATTGATAACAATAATCTTAATTATTACTTTGGCCATAATTAGCAGCCCTAGATCTCATACATGAACACTATTTTTATCTATATGGACAAAAAGTGCAGTTACGTCTTATGGTCATCAGGTGCCATCTTTCAACATTCTTATAAATGTGTGTATGTGTATATATATATATATATATATATATATACACACACCGTATTTTTCGGAGTATAAGTCGCACCAGAGTATAAGTCGCACCTGCCGAAAATGCATAATAAAAATAGAAAAAAACATAAGTCGCACTGGAGCCCGGCCAAACTATGAAAACAAACTGCGACTTATAGTCCGGAAAATACAGTGTATATGTATATATATATATATATATATATATATATATATATATATATATATATATATATATATATATATATATATATATATTTGTCATTACTGTGGTGATTTAACCCTTGTAGTTAGGAGGTCAATAACGTAATTGTCCTAAATAAGTAAACATCGAAATAAAATGGACTCAATATTTGTTGCCAAAAATTGCACTTTTAACAAAACATTGAACATCTTTAAGTGCAGTTTTTTTCCCAATTGGAAAAACTGAGTCAGGTGGTTTGTTCTGATGTCTTTTTTTTGTTTCCTATTGCAATTGTCTGACATTTTTTAAATGCCTCTGGACATCGTATTTGATGCTTTTAATTTAGCTAAATCCATTGAATTTCTTTTTAATGACCCGCGGAAGCCCTGTAATGAGCTGTGTTTGTCTCTGACAGAGTGTGTGTCCCTGAGAAACGCTGTTGTGTGCATAAACTACTTTTTACATATACAAACGTTAACTGTGCACTTGTCCGACGTAATCACACACACAGTGTTTGGAAAATTGCTTTTAAATAGTAATTAATTTTAGTTACTACATTCCGAGGGAAAGCGCTTACTGTGTCACTTTGAAAAAAACATCTTCAAATATCTGGTGATATGTTTCATGGGACCGGAGTGTGTGTATGTGCCTTTAAGAGGCACTACTTAATAAACAGATTGAATGTGCTTCACCGGCTGTAGTCTCCTTGTCCACAAACAAAGTATTGTCGATTGCAAGTGTGGAAAATGCATATATTTTTAAGAGTTATTTCTTTATTCATAGCCATGTTTAGATCATCTAGTACTTTTCCATTGTATATTCTGTATACCTGTTTCTCTTTGTCTACATAGGTTTGTTTAGTGTTTTAGACATTGGAATGTGAAGAAAATATATCCCCCTCCTTGCCTTATCAGTGTTGGGAAAGGGAGAATCATGTCTTTCTGGGGGAGGGTGGGGGCTGTTTTCCTTTTCAAGGAGTAGTTTTTTTTCCCCGTTTGAATGTTAGAACAACTTGGGAAGCCGGTATGAATGTATTGGTCTAGGCTGTTCTCCTGAAGCTTCAGTAAAACTTGATAATATTCATATTCTGTCTTGATGGTCTTTCTTACTCAGCATATATGTCATCGAAAGAACTTGGGATTGACCAGTGACTTAAATTCCCTGGGAGGAAGAGCTGGTCGACGCAACACAAGCATGTCACTTGAGTCATTTATTTGTTGTTCATTATTCCCTCAAAGTAGCAGTGTGTATGTGCGTGTGTGTCTGCTTACATGTTGTGTGTGTTTGCTGTGTGATGTTGCCTCCTTCTGTTTAATAGCAAGTCCATTTTAGTGTGGCGCTGCTTGTTTTTTCACCAGTAAAACGATTGTTTCTACAATAAACTTGCTGTTCTTCTGACACTGCCATGTTGATATACAACCACATCAAAAGTAGTGTGCCACGTTACAACAAACGCATCGGTAACTATGAGGGGCCGTTAGGGACATTATTCAGAATTACCTCTTACATACACTACGGAAATGCTCTCACATAAACAACTGAAATGCGCTCACATACACTGCTGAAATGCTCTCACTTACACTACTGAAATGCTTTCACTTACACTACTGAAATGCTCTCAGTTACACTACTGAAATGCTCTCACTTACACTACTGAAATGCTCTCACTTACACTACTGAAATGCTCTCACTAACACTACTGAAATGCTCTCACATACACTACTGAAATGCTCTCACATAAACAACTAAAATGTTTTACCCATCAGCTACCCTGGGGTAGATTGACGGAAGCGTGGCTGCCAGTTTGCGCCTACGGTCCCTCCGATCATCATTCATTCAGCAGTGTGAGCGGCACTGGGGGCAAGGGTGAAGTGTCCTGCCCAAGGACACAACAGCAGCGATTTGGATGGTAAGAGGCGGGGAGCGAACCTGCAATCCTCAGGTTTCTGGCACGGCCGCTCTACCCACTATGCCATGCCGCCCCAATATATATATATATATATATATATATATATATATATATATATATATATATATATATATATATATATATATATATATGTGCATATGTATGTGTGTATATATATATATATATATATATATATATATATATATATATATATATATATATAAACATAAATATATATAATATACATACAGTATATACACACAAATGTATATATACATCTACTGTACGTATACATATATATATATATATACACACACACACGTATATGTATACATATATATATATATATATATATACATATATATATGTATACATATACACATACATACATATATATTTATATACATGTTTCCGCAAATATATACATATACACACACACACACACACACACACATATATATATATATATATATATATATATATATATACACATACACATATACTCATATATATTTATATTTATGTATATATAAAAAATAAAATAAAAGTTATAATATATATTCAAGGCCATACCTTTTATACACCACCTTACAAAAATACTGGTACATTCTGAATTTATCAAGATGAACTTTATACAAATGTGTTATAAAATGTATTGTTAAAGTATCAGATTGGTAAATTTTTTAATGGGGGGGGGGGGGGGGGGGGGGGGGTCCAAAAAAACATCTGCCTTGGACCCCACTTTAAACAGGGGTGGCCCTGGGCTGTAGGGACAATGTACAGTTTAAAAAGTCCCTTTTTATAAACAGGCGACCTTTGACCCGGGCTGCTGTGGTGCATGTGATGTGACTGCAGCTTCCACATTAGAAGATGCTTGTCTTCTTAAAAGCCACACCGTGTGAATGTGTTTGTTGTGTTTTAGCGACGTGCTCCTGGAGGGACGCGGCCTTGTCTCGCCGCGCCGCTCTTTAGCCGAACACGGCTGAATGACAAAAACATCACACCTGGGCCGCCATGATGGCTCGTCTCACGTCCGCCAGCGTCTGAATGGGCAGTAAGTCACGCTGTAATGCCATCTTAAGTGACACTGAGGTCTAACGGGAAGTCTGTTATTCCTGGCGGGGTGTTTCATTGTCTTTATGGATTTCTGGCACAACAGGACTCGTTCAGCGTAACTCGGGATGGGTACCGTTCACATTTGAGCCGATACGGTACCGATACCTGGGAATCGATACTAGTATTCAACGTGTTTTAACAAATATTGTTTGCTAGTAAAAGTTCATTTTATACTGAAACATTTTAAAATCAACTGTGCTATCCAATTGTTACATCTTGTGTTATTATCACGTTTGAGTCTCATTTGCAATGCAGTTGCCTTTCCAAGACTTTAGGTGGCAGTACTGTGTGGGGCGGGTGCTGTTGACATTTGAACAGATCCCAAACCTATTCCAGGTATCTCGGACTCAATACAGTACCAAATTCTGTATTTTTGTGTGTGCTCATAAATATCGATTGTTTTTGATGATAAAATAAACATTTTTTTATTTCAATATTTAAAAATGAGCTGACCCCAAAAGGGACAAGCGGTAGAAAATGGATGGATTGATGACTATGAGAACTGCTTGACAGTTGTTATATCTTACTTTATCATCCATCACATTTCTGAGTATCATTTGCAGGTATCAGGTTAGCAAGTCCAAGACGTTAGATGGCACTAGTGCATAGTTTATGGTGTCTTGGTCATTTCGGTCTGTCCCATCCGTTGGGCCCTAAAAAGTGGTAATACTGTAAGTATTGCACTGACTACGCACCCAGCTGTTTGATTGTAACGTACATTTTAGTTGTCGTTTTCATTAACAAATTTGGAGGTTTGGCATGTAAAATCCCTAATGCTAATCAATAGCCTGTACATTAGCATCAAGCTAGCGCATTTGTGGTCAAGTGGCACCATTGGATTTTACGTGAATCGGTGGGATTCGATCAGTGGAGTGATTGTTTACATGAGCCGGTGTTTAGTCTGCGACCGGACGTGACGTCACGTACAAGGTATTGAAATTTTGGATTTTACGTGAATCAGTGTCCAGTAGAACCGGTGGGATTCGGTCGGTGCCATAAAAGTACCGGATTCAGTACCCATCCTAAATGGGCTACCAAGTAGCCAGTAGCTGTTGAGCCCTACAAAGTGTTTACACTGTAAGTATTGTGCTAATTACACACCAACTGTTTGATTGTCAGTTGTATAATTCGGAGGTGTTTGAAATTGCCATGTAAAATCATCAATGCTAATTGTAGCCTGTCTAAGGCGAATCCAATGTAAACTAGCATCAAGCTAGCGCATTACTTTACGTTTGAGCGTTTTCTACAAAGCAAACTTGCAACCGGACGTGACATCACGTGCAACAAAGGTATAACAAAGTCCCATCTTAAAACTCATTTGTATACTCTAGCCTTTAAATAGACCCCCTTTTTAGACCAGTTGATCTGCCGTTTATTTTATTTTCTCCTCCGCCCCCCTCTCCTTTGTGGAGGGGGAGCACAGGTTCGGTGGCCATAGATGAAGTGCTGGCTGTCCAGAGTCGGGACCCGGGGTGGACCGCTCGCCTGTGCATCGGTTGGGGACATCTCTGCGCTGCTGACCCGTCTCCGCTCGGGATGGTCTCCTGCTGGCCCCACTATGGACTGGACTCTCACTATTATGTTAAATCCACTATGGACTGGACTCTCACTATTATGTTAAATCCACTATGGACTGGACTCTCACTATTATGTTAAATCCACTATGGACTGGACTCTTACAATATTATGCTAGACCCACTCGACGTCCATTGCATCCGGTCTCCTCTAGAGAGGGGGTGGGGGGTCACCCACATCTGCGGTCCTCTCCAAAGTTTCTCATTGTCATCCCACTGGGTTGTGAGTTTTTCCTTGCCCTGATGTGGGCTCCGAACCGAGGATGTCGTTGTGGCTTGTGCAGCCCTTTGAGACACTTGTGATTTAGGGCTTTATAAATAAACATTGATTGATTGATTGATTGATTGATTGATTAAAATGTTAGATTACACGTGAATCGACACCAGGTGGATGGAATTCCAGTCGGTGCCTATGAAAGTACAGAATTCGGTGCTAATCCATAATCGTAAGGTGAACTCCAAGTGTTTGCGTTCTCTCAGCGTGTATGAATAAAGACAGCGACGACAAAGGTTCCCGGTGACCTGTCTCCGCTCAGAATGGTCTCCTGCCGGCCCCACTATGGACTGGACTCTCACTATTATGTTAGATCCACTATGGACTGGACTTTCACACTATTATGTTAGATCCACTATGGACTGGACTCTCACTATTATGCTAGATCCACTATGGACTGGACTCTTACATTATTATGTTAGATCCTCTATAGACTGGACTCTCACTATTATGTTAGATCCACTATGGACTGAACTCTCACTATTATGTTAGATCCACTATGGACTGGACTCTCACTATTATGTTAGATCCACTATGGACTGGACTTTCACACTATTATGTTAGATCCACTATGGACTGGACTCTCACTATTATGCTAGATCCACTATGGACTGGACTCTTACATTATTATGTTAGATCCTCTATAGACTGGACTCTCACTATTATGTTTGATCCACTATGGACTGAACTCTCACTATTATGTTAGATCCACTATGGACTGGACTCTCACTATTATGTTAGATCCACTATGGACTGGACTCTCACACTGTTATGTTAGATCCACTATGGACTGCACTCTCACTATTATGTTAGATCCACTATGGACTGCACTCTCACTATTATGTTAGATCCACTATGGACTGGACTTTCACAATATTATGTTAGATCCACTATGGACTGGACTCTCACTATTATGTTAGATCCACTATGGACTGGACTCTCACTATTATGTTAGATCCATTATGGACTGGACTTTCACAATATTATGTTAGTTCCACTATGGAATGGACTCTCACTATTATGTTAGATCCACTATGGACTGGACTTTCACACTATTATGTTAGATCCACTATCGACTGGACTCTCACTATTATGTTAGATCCACTATGGACTGAACTTTCACACTATTATGTTAGATCCACTATGGACTGGACTCTCACTATTATGTTAGATCCACTATGGACTGTACTCTCACACTGTTATGTTAGATCCACTATGGACTGCACTGTCACTATTATGTTAGATCCACTATGGACTGGACTTTCACAATATTATGTTAGATCCACTATGGACTGGACCCTCACTATTATGTTAGATCCACTATGGACTGGACTTTCACAATATGTTAGATCCACTATGGACTGGACTCTCACTATTATGTTAGATCCATTATGGACTGGACTTTCACAATATTATGTTAGTTCCACTATGGAATGGACTCTCACTATTATGTTAGATCCACTATGGACTGGACTTTCACACTATTATGTTAGATCCACTACGGACTGGACTCTCACTATTATGTTAGATCCACTATGGACTGGACTCTCACTATTATGTTAGATCCACTATGGACTGGACTTTCACAATATTATGTTAGATCCACTATGGACTGGACTTTCACACTATTATGTTAGATCCACTACGGACTGGACTCTCACTATTCTGTTAGATCCACTACGGACTGGACTCTCACTATTATGTTAGATCCACTACGGACTGGACTCTCACTATTATGTTAGATCCACTACGGACTGGACTCTCACTATTATGTTAAATCCACTATGGACTGGACTCTCACTATTATGTTAGATCCACTACGGACTGGACTCTCACTATTATGTTAGATCCACTATGGACTGGACTCTCACTATTATGTTAGATCCACTATGGACTGGACTCTCACTATTATGTTAGATCCACTATGGAC
>NC_084572.2:31579302-31591802 GCF_033978685.3 Nerophis lumbriciformis | reverse complement strand
CTCCATCTCAGACATGACGGGCATAATACTGAGCGCCTCGAGCAGCTCCAGCCCGGTGGCTCCAATGCAGTTTGCAGGACCGCACTCCATTCTGACATCAACGGCGCATAGCAATAAAGCACCAAATTGTTTTTGTTTTTGTTTTTTGGAACACATCTGATGTGATAGCAGTCCACTGGGGGGTTTCTAACGGCGTCTGCTGTGGGATTGTATGAGCCTCACCGTGAGATTCATCTGGAGATAAGACTTTTGGAGTATTAAATGATAATTGTTTATCGACGCTTCTCAAATGAGATGTTTTGCGGTCTTACACGTGTCAGTGGACCATCCACGCGGAGCCTATATAAGATCAGTATGTGAACATTTGTCAAAATGTGCATGAATTCCTCATTTAAATTGCATTTTGACCGTATTTCCGGACTATAGGGCGCACCGGTATATAAGCCGCACCCCCTAAATTTATATACGGAAAAAATATTGTTCCATATATTAGCCGCACCGGACTATAAGCCGCGGATATATACGTTGTGAAGTGAGTTATTTAAACAGAAAGTTTCCAAACGGTGTCTGTAACAGATAGATATATATATATATATATATATATATATATATATATATATACACACATATATATATATATATATATATACATATATACACACACATATACATATATAGAAGCTCTGTCATCCGGGAGGAACTCAGACTAAAGTCGCTGCTCCTCCACATCAAGAGGAGCCAGATGAGGTGGTTCAGGCATCTGGTCAGGATGCCACCCGAACGCCTCCCTATGCAATTTTTTTGTGGTCCCCTTTATTTAGAAACGTACCAAAATAAATTTAGTACCGGTACCTGTACCACAAAACACCGAGGCTATATCATCCCTACACGCCTGTTTTGCAGGTTTCCCTGCTCGTCAAATCGCAGGGAAACCTGCGAAACAGGCTTGTAGGGATGATATAGCCTCTGTGTTTTTTCTTGACCTAACGTATATTAGTTAAAGTACCAATGATTGTCACACACACACTCGGTGTGGTGAAATTTGTCCTCTGCATTTGACCCATCCCCTTGTTCACCCCCTGGGAGGTGAGGGGAGCAGTGGGCAGCAGCGGTGGCAGCGCCCGGGAATCATTTTTGGTAATTTAACCCCCAATTCCAGTTTGATTGATTGATTACTACTAACCTACTCTCTACCTATCACTTTTTTTTTTCTTTTTTAAATACTCAATTTTGGCATCATATGTGTATATATTGTATAAGTGGGTTGTACTTGTATAGCGCTTTTCTACCTTCAAGGTACTCAAAGCGCTTTGACACTACTTCCACATTTACCCATTCACACACACATTCACACACTGATGGAGGGAGCAAGGGTGAAGTGTCTTGCTCAGGACACAACGGACATGACGAGGTTGGTACTAGGTGGGGATTGAACCAGGGACCCTCGGGTTGCGCACGGCCACTCTGCCACTGCGCCACGCCGTCCCGAATAAGCTGATGTATTTCTTTTGTAAAAAATATATACAGTATAACAATAAAATATCGGCTGATACTGATGAAAGGTCGACATCTATATACGTCAAAAAGCCAAAAATTGGCGCCGATAATCAGTACATCGAAACCAATGTTTTTAGGAAAAAATACGCAGGTTTGATTCCACTAGTGAATAAGGCATTACTAATTAGGTGTGGTGAGTTGCTCGTGCGGTGACGGTGACATTATCCGAAAGGCTTGGCATCCACACCTGGCTGAAGCGATGATATTTCTGCAAAGATTTACTACCTCGTTGTGGGCGATCGTCCGCAAAATCTCCCCAGTTTACAGGAGCAATCTGCGGGAAGTGTTGCGTGAGGCCTCTTAGATACAGGAAACGACTTAGGGGGGAAAATGCCACGTCAGCATCGGCGCTCCAGAGCGGCGGGGTGGACATAATATATTCATTTTCCCCGCCGTTATTTACCGGGTGTTGCGTTTGAAGCCAGTGACCCTGAGGTTGCAACCACAGTGCCCTTCAAGCCAAGTGGGCCGGCGCTTCTTCATTTGCCGTCTCACACGCCGCAGAGGTGTGACGCTAACCCCCCCGCCGTCACGTCTCCGCCGCGCGCTTAAAAAAAGCGCCGACGGGTCTGAAAAGTTCCCGAGTCGACAGCGTTTGTTTCAAAGCTCCCGTGAGTCTCGTCTGTCAGTCAAGCGGCGAGTGAGGACGTCACCGCTGAAATGTTTCCTATATTTCACGCGATGAGGTGGCGACTTGTCCAGGGTGTACCCCGCCTTCCGCCCGATTGTAGCTGAGATAGGCTCCAGCGCCCCCCGCGACCCCAAAGGGAATAAGCGGTAGAAAATGGATGGATGGATGGATATTTCACGCCTGCAGATGTGAGTCAGCTGCGACATGCGGCACGGCCAAGGATAAAAATGTCATATCTGATAACCTTTGAAGGGTAACTGCACTTTTTGGGGGGAATTTTGCCTATAGTTCACAACCATTATGAAATCCGTAAATAAAACGGAACCAATGGAAGTTTCTCTATTTCGCCCATTAAATCCAAAAAATGATAACCATTCAAAAAGCGCCAACAAAGCTCCATTTACATTTGGTGATTTGAATATTGACCAAGTATTAGTGATATTGTTATTATAAGCGCTAACACAGACAAACTATTTACACTACTGTGTGCCTATGTTTACATCATCGAGTGGTCTGCTGTTTCCTCGCTTCCTTGCTCCCAGGCAGTTTGTTCTAGATCGCAAATCATGCCTCTCACCTGGACAGAAGACGCCTGAGTAGGTATTCCGACAAGTTGGTACACTTTTTCAGCCATTTAGGACCCGGAACTAGCGAGGACGACACCCCGTTTCTTCACGAGGGTTGTGAGATATATATGAACATCCTAGCAGTCGGCATCCTGATGACAGCAGACCTTGTACAGTAAGTGATGGTTTATTATGTTTGTTGGCTCTCATAAAGTCTGCAGTGAGCAGAAATCAGTCAAAAGAAGAAAAGAAAAAAAGCGAACATTGTGATGTGTTTTTTTAAATGAATGCACCAAGATACAAATAAGTCACACCGGCCGGAAATGCATAATAAAGAAGGAAAAAAACATATATAAGTCACATTTTTTGGGGAAATGTATTTGATAAAACCCAACACCAAGAATAGACATTTGAAAGGCAATTTAAAATAAAGAATAGTGAACAACAGGCTGAATAAGTGTACGTTATATGAGGCATAAATAACCAACTGAGAACGTGCCTGGTATGTTAACGTAACATATTATGGTAAGAGTCATTCAAATAACTATAACATATAGAACATGCTATACGTTTACCAAACAATCTGTCACTCCTAATCGCTAAATCCCATGAAATCTTATACATCTAGTCTCTTACGTGAATGAGATAAATAATATTATTTGATATTTAACGGTAATGTGTTAATAATTTCACACATAAGTCGCTCCTGAGTATAAGTCGCACCCTCGGCCAAACTATGAAAAAAACTGCGACTTATAGTCCGAAAAATACGGTAAGTACAAATTTGTACTACCATACCTGGTGTGTGTACGCTTGAACTACTACTGTTCAGAAAAATGAACCCGAAATTGAATCCAAATGAAAATAAATAAAATAAATATAATGTAAAAAAAATAAAAATAACCAAAAAAAAAAATATATATATATATATATATATACACATATATGTGTATGAATGTATATATATGTACATATATACACTTATAAATACATATGTGTATGTATGCATATATGTTTATATGTACGCATATAAAAATACATATATACAAATATACATATACACATACATATTAATATATACATATATAGATATACATACTTGTTTTTTTATATGTAAAAAAAATATATATATATAAATATTTGAATCCAAATGCTCACTTTTTATTTTGATTCTAACTCTGACTCGTTTTGTAGTCCAGTTGCCAGCAGGCACAGAGTGGGCAGGAAAAATAGCAGCTCAAAACTGGGAACCGGTTCTCATCGGTCACTTAAAAGAGCCGTTCAAAAGAATCGGTTCGCTCACAAACGTCACATCTCTCGTTCCATCCAAATGTGCCCTGACAGCAGTTCAAAAAGAATTGGTTCGCTCACAAACGTCACATCTCTAGTTCCATCCAAATGTGCCCCTCATGTACGAAAAGCCCACAATCTGTGTGCTCCATGCAACCGTTCTAAAGGCTATTTAAAAGACTAAATTGCAGTAGAGTGACTTTATCGACCACCATTGTCAGTTTCAAATAAGCTTGCTTGGGCTACAGCTGTGATTGAAGGGATAACCTTTCCGAGTGAAACAATCCATAAAACACCAGCGGTTAAAGAAAGATTCATCGTCCACGCGACAACAAGCACGTGTCGCTGAGCTAGCATAGGCGGGACTCACTCACCTTGTCAGCCATAATCATAGAGGAGCCTCCGTGCACCCCCAGGACGGGAAGTTGGGTTTGAACGGACAGGAAGTCCAGGATCTGAGCAATGGCCTCCTGGTCGGTACCATCAGCGAACACGATGCCGTGGAGGCGAGAGCGAGACAGGAGCTCGCACACCTTGAGACACGGCGGACCAAAGAGCTCAAGAACCTGTGCGGTCCATCTGAAAGTGCTCCAAATAAAGCTCACCTGTGTGATGACAGACTTGGGGTCGGTCTGGTTCATCCTCAGAGGGACCACAGAGACGTCGAGGGCGTCGTCTGCCCGCCGAAGTGGGCGTAGATCCTGGTCGGGAACCGGCCGCGTCTGGCCCATGACCACGCCCACACTGAGACTGGGAGGCTTCTGGGAGGACGCCGGCACCGCGATGTGGGAGAGTAGTAGCAACATCCAGCCCACTGCACCCATGATACCCTGAAAAGACAAATCACATCAGCCCTTGTTGGCATCGACCACGTTTGGTCCAATGAGGCCGAAGTCTCGTTCTCAGAAAGACCAACAAAACTTGAAGTGTTTTTAGCGTGAAGTCACCTGAGGATCTGAGAAAACATTAGACTTAGACAAACTTTAATGATCCACAAGGGAAATTGTTCAATACAGTAGCTCAGTTACAATGATGGAAAGTGTAAGGATGGAAAGGACAATGCAGGAATAAATAGACTAAAAATAGCGATATAAAATATAACATATATACGTAATATTTACATAATATATGTACAGTATATTATATATACTGATCAGTGACGTGCAGTCACTAGAGGCAGGTGAGGCGGGGCCTCATGGAAAGAAAAAAAATGTAAAAAGAAAAAAAAAAAATTTAATTGTTATATGTATCCAGTGATTATACTATAAAGTTATTTTCCATTTAACTTCACCAGTTTTAGATTATTTTTATTGAAAATCGCTGAATTTTCACATTTGCCGTTCAAATACTGAGAAGAGACGGTGCGGTGAACAGCAGCCAGTTGAGGCACGTCACTCAGTGCCGCAACATGGATTGCGCAATGACTCGAGTAACTGCTGGCCTGCTGTGCAGTGAGACTGTATTGCTATATGAACGATATTATACATTTCCATAGTTTAGTTAGCTGAGGTATATAATGTACAGTGTATTTTGTCAACAACTGTATGTGTGTAACCTATTTCTTGTGCTGAGCGATCATAAAACGGCTGCAAAAGACGCACTGGCTGAGGCTCGCCTCCTGCACCCCCGCCGTAGAATTGTTATATCAACTAAAGCCCACACTTAAACTTTCCACGTGCAAGATTGAATCTATTTAAAAAAATTATTTCATAAGAAGCCAAAAAGTGCAAAAACAATAATGTTGGTGTTGGAGGAGTTGTGAATGACTGCAGGTACACAACATTATATACACCTGCAGACTGCAGGTGTACCTAATTCACAACTCCTCCAACACAAACATTATTGTTTTTGCACTTTTTGGCTTCTTATTAAATAACTTTTGTAACCTATTTTCATGGGCTTTCCTCTTTGTGATGTTAAGTTCCTGTTATGCGCTGTTATACAGTATATGCCTCGAGCTCTTATTTTGAGGGCGCTAAGAGCGGAAGTGATGTCACGTTGCAGAGGTTTTTGAAAGAAGGTAAATAAAGTGGTCCTCGTGTAAACTGGAGCCGCCGTGTTTGTTATTTTGTAGTTTCATACAGTATAGGCGACATTTATAAACCCTCGGTTACACTTTTTTAAATAGATTCAATCTTGCACGTGGAAAGTTGAAGTGAGGGCTTTAGTTGTGGACTTCATTTATAAGTAAAGGTAAGACCATAGTAACGTTTTTTTTATTAAATGTGCTTTTTTGTGTGCTACAGTTTGTATGTGTAAAGTTAAAGTTAAGTTAAAGTACCAATGATTGTCACACACACACTAGGTGAAATGTCATTTGTCCTCTGCATTTGACCCATCCCCTTGTTCACCCCCTGGGAGGTGAGGGGGGCAGTGGGCAGCAGCGGCGCCGCGCCCGGGAATCATTTTTGGTGATTTAACCCCCAATTCCAAGCCTTGATGCTGAGTGCCAAGCAGGGAAGAATGCTGGTATGAGCTTTTAAACATAACCCGTTAACTGCTGCCAATCAAATGGTGAATAAGATACTCTTTAGGGTTCATATGTTTGTAAATCTGACTGTGATGAAGTCAGTGCCTCACCAGCCATCAACCTCACCGCACGTCACTGATACTGATATATTATATCATTACATATTTATATAAGTATAGATTGGGGTACGATGTTTGTAACGGGAAAACCTCCTGTATTCATGTTAGCATGTAGAGTTGTGTTCAAAAGTTGACATACACTTGTAAAGAACATAATGTCATGGCTGTCTTGACTTAACAATAATTTCTACAACTCTTTTTTTTTTGTGATAGTGTGATTGGAGCACATACTTGTTGGTCACAAAAAACATTCATAAAGTTTGGTTCTTTTATGAATTTATTATGGGTCTGACCACAGTACTTTCCTCCAGAAAGTCTTATCTTTGTCCATGTGATGTCGGATGAAACAAAAATTTAGCTGTTTGGCCACAATACCCAGCATTATGTTTGGAAAAGAAAAGGTGAGGCTTTTAATCCCAGGAACACCATTCCTACCGTCAAGCATGGTGGTGGTAGTATTATGCTCTGAGCCTGTTTTGCTGCCAATGGATCTGGTGCTTTACAGAGAGTAAATGGGACAATGAAAAAGGAGGATTACCTCCAAATTCTTCAGGACAAGCTAAAATCATCAGCCCGGAGGTTTGGTCTTGGGCGCAATTGGGTGTTCCAACAGGACAATGACCCCAAACACACATCAAAAGTGGTAAAGGAATGGCTAAATCAGGCTAGAATTAACGTTTTAGAATGGCCTTCCCAAAGTCCTGACCTAAACGTGTGGACAATGCTGAAGAAACAAGTTCATGTCAGAAAACCAACAAATTTAGCTGAACTGCACCAATTTTGTCAAGAGGAGTGGTCAAAAATTCAAGCAGAAGCTTGAAGCTACCAAAAGCGCCTTATTGCAGTGAAACTTGCCAAGGGACATGTAAGCAAATATTAACATTGCTGTATGTATACTTTTGACCCAGCACATATTCAGTAGACCCATAATAAATTCATTAAAGAACCAAACTTCATGAATGTTTTTTGTGACCAACAAGTATGTGCTCCAATCACTCTATCACAAAAAAATAAGAGTTGTAGAAATGTTTGGAAAGTCAAGGCAGCCATGACATTATGTTCTTTACAAGTGTATGTCAACTTTTGACCACGACTGTAAGCTAGGTATAGATTAGCTAGCTGGCTGATTCTCCAGGAAATAAGCAGTGTCGCCATGAGTTTTTCAAAGTGTGGCAATCAATCACGGTTTTACAATAATTAAAGTTCGAAACATTACTACGAACCGTCCAGAATTTTATCGTTACGAGGCGTGCACAAAAAAAAAATCACGACTCAAATTAATTCAGATTCTAGAACAATTCATAGTATTAAAAAATCTATTTAAAAAAAGTGTTTTTTTGGTTGTTGTTTTTTTAAGAATACATTTTTCAAAAGACGTTTTAGTCCATCTCCATGCAACCAGAAGGAAGAGTCATGTATCATCAAACATATATTAACGCTGTTCCCCTGGGGCAGGGGTCGGCAACCCAAAATGTTGAAAGAGCCATATTGGACTAAAAATACAAAAACAAATCTGTCTGGAGCCGCAAAAAAATTAAAAGCCATATTACATACAGATAGTGTGTCATGAGATATAAATTGAATTAAGAGGACTTAAAGGAAACTAAATGAGCTCCAATATACCTACAAACGAGGCATAATGATGCAATATGTACATATAGCTAGCCTAAATAGCATGTTAGCATCGATTAGCTTGTAGTCATGCAGTGACCAAATATGCCCGATTAGCACTCCCCACAAGTCAATAACATCAACAAAACTCACCTTTGTGCATTCATGCACAACGTTAAAAGTTTGGTGGACAAAATGAGACAGAAAAAGAAGTGGCATAAAACACGTCCGAGAAAGTCGGAGAAAGTTATACATGTAAACAAACTACGGTGAGTTCAAGGACCGCCAAAATTAGTAGGACAAAACGGTGCTCGCCAAATACTCGAATCAGTGAAACATGTTTAATATAAACAGTGGGATTTATAACAATTAGAGAGGTTTGTGTCATATTTGTCCTCCTACAGAAACCATATTAAAACAAAACATATATTTTTCCCCTCATCTTTTTCCATTTTTCATACATCTTTGAAAAAGCTCCAGGGAGCCACTAGGGCGGCGCTAAAGAGTCGCATGCGGCTCTCGAGCCGCGGGTTGCCGACCCCTGCCCTGGGGGGAACTGGGTAACACACTGCACACAAAGCTTAACCGAATTGACTATAACAATCTACAAGGTTAATACAGTTTGCTTCTCTTTCTTCCCCTCCATTCATCTGCTTTCTTTTGTATTTTAAGTTATCATTACATATAATTTTGTTGCATTTGAAACAACTGTATTGTTGATAATAGAGGTAATTATTGTTATGTTTCATTATGTGCTATTTCTATTTGTATTGCTCCATTTGTAGTGTAATAATGTTCATTGTTATTTCTGTGTTATTAATATTTACTTGACTAACTGCTTCGCTATCACTTTTACCATCATATGTGTACATATCCTATTTGCTGATGCTGTTCTGTTGTTGTGGTTGTTATTGTGTTTGTTGTTGTCTCTCTGTCTTATCTCCGCAATTTCTCTCTGTTGTCTTATCTCCGCTTCGCTGGGCCCGAACTCATCTAAGCTGGACTGATGCAAAGTGGGAAAGTGTTCTGTGGTCTGACGAGTCCACATTTCAAATTGTTTTTGGAGACTGTGGAGGTCGTGTCCTCCGGACCAAAGAGGAAAAGAACCATCCGGACTGTTATAGGCGCAAAGTTGAAAAGCCAGCATCTGTGATGGTATGGGGGTGTATTAGTGCCCAAGAGATTGGTAACTTACACATCTGTGAAGGCACCATACAGTGTTATTTTGACTACGCCTGCACCTCATGGTTCATCAGTATCCCCAAGCCACTAAAGACAACCTGGTGAGACTCCGGACTCACCTAACTCAAGCCCACTTTACCAAATTAGGATGGCTTGGAGTTGAGGAAAGAGTACACCAAATTGCAGGATTATGATACTTGCTTTCAAGATATTTTATCATTATCGTTTGCAAGTATGACATTAAGTTGCTAGTGCAGTCCAAAATGTTAGATAAAGTTAGTGTTGTTTTTTCTGTTTTTTGTTGCACCATCAAAAGCGTTAATACTGTAAGTATTGTACTTATTACGCACCAGCTGTTTGATTGTAACGTGCATCTTAGTTATAGTTTTCATTGAGAAATTTGTAGGTGTTGAAAACGCCATTTAATAATACATTAATAATATTAATAATCAGGAATAAAATAAAATATAAACACACACACACATACATACATATACACATATAGGGAGTAATCCCTTTTTTGTTTTTGTTTTGCAGTACAATCACTAATTCGAAAAATTTAAGTCAGGTTTATGGGGCGTGACATATTTGACCCAATTTTCCCAGTGTGAAGTAAATTTCTCCAATGTATAATTAATAAAGACAGTTATCTTCTCCATTTTATAAATGTCCATTGTTGTTTCCATCCATTGCTTCAGAGTTGGGCTCTCCTGGGATATCCATTTCCTAGTAATGGTCTTTTTACAAGCCACCAGTAGGATATTCATTAAGTGTTTCACTGGGGTGAGTTTTTCCTTGCCCTTATGTGGGCTTTGTACCGAGGATGTCGTTGTGGCTTGTGCAGCCCTTTGAGACACTTGTGATTTAGGGCTATATAAATAAACATTGATTGATTGATTGATTGAAGTGTTTATCTTTCTTCAGCCAGTCCTGAGGTACATGTCCAAAAAACAAAGTTTTACTTTTTCTTTTTTCTGTTTATTTAATCAACGTATTTGTCGATATTACTTTGTTTTTTTTTGTTGTTTCTTTAATTTTTTTGGGGGGGTGGGAGGTATGGATGGGATATAAACAAAAATATTTTGACATTTAGGGCAGGCAATAGATATATGATTTATGTGATTAACATGTAATGGATAGGAATGTCTGATGCTGGATGTCAATAAAAAAAAAAAAGAAAAAAAAAAAGAAAACGCCATGTAAAATAGCTAATGCTAACCCGTAGCATAACAAGAGCTAAGCCAATGTATATTAGCGTCAAGCTAGCGCATTTTTGCTTGCTTAACTCATGTTGGAGCATTTTTGGAGTCAATTTCTTTGTTGGCATTGAAAATAGCAACATTACTTCGAGGTAGTTTGTCGGAGTCCACTCTCAGTGCTGCTGGAGTGATTTTCAAGTGCCAAAAATGAGAAGAGTCAGCTGAGTCGGAAACCGGGCGTGACGTCACCGTAACATGGCACCGTTGGATATTACGTGAACCGGTGCATGGGAGGACTGGCGGGATTTGCTCGGTGCTAAAAAAAGTACCGGATTCAGTTAACGGTTTGGTGGCGTCAAGAAGAAGGCAACATACCAGAGAGATTCTGGTGCATACCAATGCAGCAACAGGCTTTGTCTGACATTGTTATTAGCGCACCCTGTTCCAGCAGGGTTGACAGATCTAGTCGTGATTCTGCTGTGTCAACGTGAGATCTTTATCGCAGTCGTCCAATTTACCGACATGTCAAGGATTGGTCTTATCGACGTACGGCAGGTGGAAAGCTGTCAGTCACTTCTGGGCCACGTGACTCCACGTTGGTCCTGATTTGAAACAAGGCAAAAAACTGACCTGATTTGTGCCTAACTGGATTTCTTCTCCTCCTTTGTTGACTATCAAGAAAGATGCTACCTCAGTAGAAGAATTTAAGTCCCATCTTAAAACTCATTTGTATACTCTAGCCTTCAAATTGACCCTCTTTTTAGACCAGTTGATCTGCCGTTTCTTTTCTTCTCTCCTCTGCCCCCCTTTCCCTTGTGGAAAGAGGGGGCAAGGTCCGGTGGCCATGGATGAAGTGCTGGCTGTCCAGAGTCGGGATCCGGGGTGGACCGCTCCCCTGTGCATCGGTTGGGGACATCTCTGCGCTGCTGACCCGTCTCCGCTCGGGATGGTCTCTTGCTGGCCCCACTATGGACTGGACTCTCACTATTATGTTAGATCCACTATGGACTGGACTCTCACTACTATATTAGATCCACTATGGACTGGACTCTCACTACTATATTAGATCCACTATGGACTGGACTCTCACTACTATATTAGATCCACTATGGACTGGACTCTCACTACTATATTAGATCCACTATGGCCTGGACTCTCACTATTATGTTTGATCTACTATGGACTGGACTCTCACTACTATATTAGATCCACTATGGACTGGACTCTCACTATTATGTTAGATCCACTATGGACTGGACTCTCACTACTATATTACATCCACTATGGACTGGACTCTCACTACTATATTAGATCCACTATGGACTGGACTCTCACTACTATATTAGATCCACTATGGACTGGACTCTCACTATTATGTTTGATCTACTATGGACAGGACTTTCACAATATTATGCTAGACCCACTCGACGTGGGGGGTGTCACCCACATCTGCGGTCTTCTCCAAGGTTTCTCATAGTCATTCATATTGACATCCCACTGGGTTGTGAGTTTTTCCTTGCCCTTATGTGGGCTCTGAACCGAGGATGTCGTTGTGGCTTGTGCAGCCCTTTGAGACACTTGTGATTTAGGGCTATATAAATAAACATTGATTGATTGATTGATTGATTGAAGAAAAATGGCCGTTTTGCTAAACCAGGAGTGTCCGAAGTGCGGCCCGGCAGCCATTTGCGACTCGCAGCTAATTTTTTTTTAACGTCTGGCGTCACAATCATTAGCATTCTGATATTAGCATGCTAGCTTTTTTGCTAATTTTGCAGGTATACACCTAAGCGTCAAATATTTTGTTACCTGACCAATGATATGTTAGCATGCTGACTTTTAATAGCAAATTTTTTAGGTAGGTACCTCAGTGAT
>NC_084572.2:31569302-31574302 GCF_033978685.3 Nerophis lumbriciformis | reverse complement strand
AAAGCATTTAGGTTTTCAGCACCGAAGGCTTGGAATAACCGACAATTGAATATTAAACTTCAAACCCTAGTTATGTTGAATGAGTTTAAAGCTTCTGTGAATGGACTGCAGTCTACCTTGTCTGTATGCACATGTGTCATGTGAGCAAGTTTTAATGTTGTAAATGTGATGTTTTATGTATTTGTTTACTGTTTTTAATGTAACCTTGCCGCTGCCCTCTTGGCCAGGTCTCCCTTGGAAAAGAGATCTTTGATCTCAATGGGATTTTACCTGGTTAAATAAAGGATGCTCTCCCGAAATGTGTTTGTCATTCTTGTTTGGTGTGGGTTCACAGTGTGGCGCATATTTGTAACAGTGTTAAAGTTGTTTATACGGCCACCCTCAGTGTGAAATATGGTAATAATATGTCGGACTGCCGATATTATCGGCCGATAAATGCTTTAAAATGTAATATCGGAAATTATCGGTATCAAAAAGTAACATTTATGACATTTTAAAACGCCGCTGTGTACACGGACGTAGGGGGAAGTACAGAGCGCCAATTAACCTTAAAGGCACTGCCTTTGCGTGCCGGCCCAATCACATAATATCTACAGCTTTTCACACACACAAGTGAATGCGATGCATACTTGGTCAACAGCCATACAGGTCACACTGAGGGTGGCCGTATAAACAACTTTAACACTGTTACAAATATGCGCCACACTGTGGACCCACACCAAACAAGAATGACAAACACATTTCGGGAGAACATCCGCACCTTAACACAACATAAACACAACGGAACAAATACCCAGAACCCCTTGCAGCACTAACTCTTCCGGGACGCTACAATAGACACCCCCCTAGTGCCATGTTGGCATTTTTTTCCATAACTTGAGTTGACTTAGTTTGGAAAACCTTGTTACATTGTTTAATGCATCCAGCGGGGCATCACAACAAAATTAGGCATAATAATGTGTTAATTCCACCACTGTATGTATCGGTATCTGTAATTAAGAGTTGGACAATATCGAAATATCGGGTATCGACAAAAAAGCCATCATCATGTAATTATAACTAATTTATTTGAGTTTTTACAATATTCTGACGGCCAAAAAAGAGCCCCCGGGGCAGCATGTTGGACGCCTCCTAATAACTGAAGAAAATGTTGCAGCTGGAACGCCTTCCACTTTCCTGGGAAGACTTCCTGCCAAGCTCTCGGTGTGTGGGAATCTCTAAGGAAGCAATTACGCCTCTCGCTCTGCGCAGTAGAAGCAGAAAAGAAAGTGTCCCCACTCTGTTGGAAGCGTACAATTGTCCAAAAATGTTTTGCTGAGTTGACAAAAAAAAAAAAAAAAGTCCCAGTACTTTTGTATTCGGTGTAGCAGCGTCGCCACACTTTTATCAGAACACCAAGTTTGTTTGGTCTGCAACATTGGCTAAAGCGTACACATTTGCCTCCCAGCAGCCAATTAGGTGACTTTTGCTTCCGCCGCCGCTGTTCGGGCTAAATTTGCGAGAGTGCCGGCATTAGCAGCAGCTTCAGTGGGAAATGAATCAGTGAGCTCTGTAACACAACCCCAAGGCTTTGTCGCCCCCCCCCCCCACCCACCCTACACACGAGCACATTTTTTTAGGTTGAGCGGCACTAGCCCCAACTCTGACGCTGACGCGAGCGCTAAAACGCATCAGTCCAAAAATGCCGTTCTTGTGTTCAGAGAAGCGGGTTGGTTTCTCCATAAATTTCAAATCGGTTACGAGGCCCCGTGTTGGCCCCGAAATATCCCTGGCAGTGAAGGCCTTGCCCTTTAAAAAACATTCTCTGTGCATTAAAGTCAAGCTCACTGAGGCTGCAGCCAATAATATGCAGGCGTATATCACTCCCATGTACTTTTATTGTTCCCTCTCGCTACGCCGGGCTTATTCTGATGGAACAAAATGTCTGACACGTTCTTTCATTCTCTTCTGCCACTCAGCATGTTGATAGCCCGGGCTTTTAGCTCAGCTGCTGGCACACTCATCTCTCATCCCAACCAGACGGGTTCAACTTTTTCCACTTCCAATAATGATATTGGATAATCTCGCTTTCATTATTTTGCGACGTAAAAAAAATGTAACAAAATATTTGATGTACACCTGCAAAATTTGCACACAAAAAAGCTACCATACTAATATTAGAATGCTAACGATGAGCTACTTGCCAAAAATGTTCGCACTTTGGACACCCTCAGCATAGAAGCCCTTTGTCCAGGGACAGGGACAGTACCACGCATACTTGCCAACCCTCCCAAATTCTCCGGAAGACTCCCCAATTTCAGTGCCTCTCCCGAAAATCTCCCGGGACAACCATTCTCCCGAATTTCTCCCGATTTCCAGCCGGACTTAAGGCACGCCTGACAGCCTGTCGTCACGTCTGCTTTTCCTTCATATAAACAGCGTGCCGGCCCAGTCACGTTATAACATCTACGGCTTTTGGAGAGTGCACAACTGCACACACAACAAGAAGGAGACGAAGAAGAGACAGTCATGGCGACGACGAGTGACAGAGAACAGAACGAGAATGGACAATTCAACCCTAAACTCACTCCTTTTCTGCTAATTAAATTTCACAGATGCTGCCCATACCTATGCTCCTTCAAAGGCTGTGCTACTGGCTGCAAAGCATTGCACTTTCAAATACAACAATGAGTAGAGGAGTGTTATGTGTAAATAAATGAACACTGAAATGTATATATTAGGGATGTCCCGATCCAGGTTTTTGCACTTCCGATCCGATACCGATATTGTTTTTGCATTTCCGATCCGATACCGATACTGACCGATACCGATACTGACCGATACTGGCCTATCCGAGCATGTATTAATGTTTAAAGTTATTTAGCCTACTTAGTTGTCAGAATCATGTTGAAAAGGGTTTTAGTACTCTTGATAACAACTAGCCAGCTGAATTAGGGGAGTTTGAATAATACACAATGGTTGGTAACAAGAAACTGACCTGTTTATTCAAGGATAAACACAAAATAGACAAAATTATACATGACAAACAGAAATGGCATCATTGAACTAGGGCTGGGCGATATGGCTTTTTTTTTTTTAATATTGCGATATTTTAAGGCCATATTGCAATACACAATATATATCTCGATATTTTGCTTCAGCCTTGAATGAACACTTGATGCATATAATCACAGCAGTATGATGATTCTGTGTGTTTTGATTGATTGATTGATTGAGACTTTTATTAGTAGGTTGCACAGTGAAGTACATAATCCATACAATTGACCACTAAATGGTAACACCCCAATACGTTTTTCAACTTGTTTAAGTCGGGGTCCACTTAAATTGATTCATGATACAGATATATACTATCAGATATATACTATCATCATAATACAGTCATCACACAAGATAATCACATTGAATTATTTACATTATTTATAATCCAGAGTGTGGAGGGGGGCGCCGGATGTAAGTGTCAAAAAGACAGCCAAAAGAGTTTGATATGAGAATAAATCTAAAGTTAAAATATAGGGTAGAAATGCACCCATTTGCAGGAAATGTAGTCTTGATTTTCAAAATTTTCTTTCAAGGCTTGCATGTCTACATTAAAACATTCTTCTTCATACTGCATTAATATATGCTACTTTTAAACTTTCATGCAGAGAAGGAAATCACAACTAAAAAAATCACTAATTTTTTCATACGGTGTTGATGTGGACATTTTTGCCTCGGCATTTTGATGGTGTGGGCATGTGGCACCGAATGGAGATAAGCGTCTCGACAGACATTACAATATTTGAACAATGATGACGAAAACTGTTTTCTCTGTCGTGTCCATGTGTCGAAAATTGTTATGCGCTTATTTTTTTATTTGATTTTGTGCGTGGCATAGATTTGCGATGCGCAGAGGATGCTTAAACAGTGCGCAATTGCACAGGCGAGCACCTTAGAGGGAGCGTTGCTCGCACGGCTGCGCTAGCATCACAGCTAACGTTAGCCATGCTGCTACCTCTCTGCTGGGAGAGGGCGTATACGTATGTGA
Organism: Nerophis lumbriciformis; assembly: GCF_033978685.3. Lineage (NCBI taxonomy): Eukaryota > Metazoa > Chordata > Actinopteri > Syngnathiformes > Syngnathidae > Nerophis > Nerophis lumbriciformis. The sequence goes on along the minus strand of NC_084572.2, from coordinate 31,570,278 downwards.
CGTATGACGTGACAGTATGTGACGTGTGTAAGAAGGTGCACTTGCTGTCTGTGAGAGGGAGACACAGGAAAGAGTGAGAAGAGCCTGTCGTGTAATGCCAGCAGCTAAAAGCAACTGCGTGAGAATTCACAGACCTGTGGATGTGTTGAAGGTGTGCTGGAAAATGCGGAACGGAAATTAGGGAGCAGCAGAAAAGTGGAATGTATTATTTAAATCGGTGTGTTGGAAAACATGGATTTTTTTTTTAAACTGGATTTGGATCGGCATTTTCCCATGCCTTGCCGATACGCAATTTTTGGCAAATATCGGCAGCCGATCCGATCCAAATATCGGATATATATACATATATATATATATATATATATATATATATATATATATATATATATATATATATAAGAAATACTTGAATTTCAGTGAATTCTAGCTATAAATATACTCCTCTCCCCTTAACCCTGGCCCCGCCCACCCCCCACCCCAAATCTCCCGAATTCAGAGGTCTCAAGGTTGGCAAGTATGATACCACGGCATGACTAAAGACTTGCGGTTAAATGAAGAAAAACAATTTCCAGTGGTTAATATATTCAAGCTTCAATCATCAAATGTTTTTATTCGATTTGGAGCGTTAATCCCCACAACAGCCATTCCTAAAACCCTGAGTGCCGGCATCTTATTTATGTACATATTTGTGTTGAAAATCTGCATGAAATGAGTGTCTGATTGAGCAAGAAGGGGCTAATTACAGGCAGGCAGCAGCAAGTGTATTGTGGAAGGGGGACATGGGGGTTGGGGGAGCATCAAGTCCGGACAAGGAGATCACAAAGCGGTCATGCTCATCCTATTATGTGGTGATTCGCCACGGCCTTGTGAAGTCCATTCAGTGGGATTCATTAAACATATAAGAGGAAAAAGTACGAGACATCTCTTCTCACATTTCAACAATAGCAGCACCGCCGGGCGCTAGAGGATATGAAGT
>NC_084572.2:31551802-31564302 GCF_033978685.3 Nerophis lumbriciformis | reverse complement strand
ATATATACACATATAAACAGTCTTGTCTTGTCGGGAGAACAACTTGCCATGGCTTTGGACCTGGTGTTTCCATAATGTACCCTTTCCTTAGCCCATTGCTGCTCGATATTTTTATTCCACTTGTGGCTCAACAGTAACTGAACACAGATACATTTCCCCACATCAAGGAATGGATCGAGGGTTGGACAGGACAAGTGCATGTTAATCTAGCGTCAAAAAAGAATTAGCGCCGTTAAAGGAAATTATAGTTAACAGCCCTCGTTAAAATCAATCAATTGGATACTAGTTTCATTTGGTAAAAATTAAAACAAACAAAGTCTGGATCTGCACAAAAAAGGTGACGGGTTCTTACAGATTTATGCCCCACCCTCCGACAAAGATTGGCGAAAATCGGTTTAGCAGTTTTTGCATAATCCATTAGGGGTTAGGGTTAGGCTCTTTAACAGCCCTCGTTAAAATCAATCAATTGGATACTAGTTTCATTTGGTAAAAATTAAAACAAACAAAGTCTGGATCTGCACAAAAAAGGTGACGGGTTCTTACAGATTTATGCCCCACCTTCCGACAAAGATTGGCGAAAATCGGTTTAGCAGTTTTTGCATAATCCATTGGTTGTTAGGGTTAGGGTTAGGCCCTTTAACAGCCCTCGTTAAAATCAATCAATTGGATACTAGTTTCATTTTGTAAAAATTAAAACAAGCAAAGTCTGGATCTGCACAAAAAAGGTGACGGGTTCTTACAGATTTATGCCCCACCCTCCGACATAGTTTGGCGAAAATCGGTTTAGCAGTTTTTGCATAATCCATTAGGGGTTAGGGTTAGGCCCTTTAACAGCCATCGTAAAAATCAATCAATTGGATACTAGTTTCATTTTGCAAAAAATAAAACAAACAAAGTCTGGATCTGCACAAAAAAGGTGACGGGTTCTTACAGATGTATTCCCTACCCTCCGACAAAATTTGGCGAAAATCGGTTTAGCAGTTTTTGCATAATCCATTAGGGGTTAGGGTTAGGCTCTTTAACAGCCCTCGTTAAAATCAATCAATTGGATACTAGTTTCATTTGGTAAAAATTTAAACAAGCAAAGTCTGGATCTGCACAAAAAAGGTGACGGGTTCTTACAGATTTATGCCCCACCCTCCGACAAAGATTGGCGAAAATCGGTTTAGCAGTTTTTGCATAATCCTTTAGTGGTTAGGGTTAGGGTTAGGGTCTTTAACAGCCCTCGTTAAAATCAATCAATCGGATACTAGTTTCATTTTGTAAAAATTAAAACAAGCAAAGTCTGGATATGTACAAAAAAGGTGATGGGTTCTTACAGATTTTTGCCCTACCCTCCGACAAAGTTTGGCGAAAATCGGTTTAGCAGTTTTTACATAATCCAGTTTAGTTCCTGGCCAGTGCCCTAAGACACCACCTCAGTAGTTAGATCAGGGGTGTCAAATTAATTTTAGATCGGGGGACATATGGAGAAAAATCTACTCCTAAGTGGGTGGGACTGGTAAAATCACGGCATGATAACTTAAAAATAAAGACAACTTCAGACTGTTTTCTTTGTTTAAAAATAGAACAAGCACATTCTGAAAATGTACAAATCATAACGTTTTTTTTTTTTTTTACATTTACATGTTGCAGTTAATAGTATTCTACCTTTATTTGTCGTTATTTATACTTTCTTAATAAGTTCTGTGATAATGTTCAGCAGTCAACTCATTGGTGTTAATTTTCAATATATCAATATAAAATAACATCAAAATCAAATTACAAGATTGTATTCATGTAGTATGCTCATTTTCCTCAACTGGTGGACTAACGTGTTTTTTTAATTTTTTTTTACATATGTAGCATCATCTACAAAGATACAAATAATTTCTATTGTGACATCTAGTGGACACAGTTAGAACAGCTGTTTCTTTCATTAAAACATTTTGGCTCATTTTTATACTTAGCAAACTCATCCCGCGGGCCGGATAAAACCTGTTTGCGGGCCTTATCCGGCCCGCGGGCCGTACGTTTGACACCCTTGAGTTAGACTAATCAATACGTGCATGACTTCAAAAGGACCAATTTAAACATAATTTTCAAATATACTTCAGTCACTTATCATCATAGGCAGAACCGTCTCACAAACACACACACACACACACACACACACACAAACACACTGCATTACTAATGTCACCTTCAGATGGTAATGAGGTGTAATTACGGCTCTGTCAGCAATTTTGAGTAAATGCAGAAATGAGATCATCAGAGACATCTTTAAAGAACGTCTGTGGTGCAAAGTTCATATTAAAATGACATCATTTCTCTCCGCGTGGACTAAACTCAGCCCAAGGTGTGTGTGATGAAGCGACTCTGAAGTGTCTGACATTGATCGGTCAATCTTCTTTACGTTGTCGTTGACCATTTCTGCGCTTCGACGGAAAGGTTGTCAGCGTCAGTTCATGTTCTCATCTAGCCGTGCACGTCAATTATCACGTAATGAGAAACATGGCGTGCTCGAGGACGATTATTATTTTGAAGATTGAAAATAGGGAGTCCTTGCTGGCGGTGTACTGGACCCCCTGTGGGAATTACTTTCTATTCATATCACAAAAGCAGCCGAGCACTTTGTTGTAATACGCAAATGCGGAACCTCATAAGTTTGAAGACCAAGGCCCATATTCCTAAAGATTCCGAGAATCCTGTCAGAGAGCTCCTAACGTAACCAAAAAGTTCCTAGCAAGGAGTCTAATGTTAGAAGTGATTCCAGAACGTTCTCTGAGGACTCTGAGCTAGGACTGGACAGAAACTCCTATCTTGGGGCGGTATGGCGTAGTGCAGGGGTGCTCATTACGTCGATCGCGATCTACCAGTCGATCTCGGAGGGTGTGTCAGTCGATCACCAGCCAGGCATTAAAAAAATAGTCCTAAAAATGAGCGATCATAAATCTTCACGATAACGTCACTTTCGTCACTTGATTGACATTCACGGCACCCGAGGGTCTTCTGAGATGATGCTGGCTGCTGCCAGCTCATTAAAATTACCGACTGGAAGGCGTGAAACACTTTATTTCAACAGACTCTGGCGCCGTACCTGTCGTCAAAACTCCAAAGACCGACTGCACAGTTGCACAATAAAAGCTCTGCTTCATCCTGCCTGCGCTACCAAAATAAGAGTCTCAGAAAGCTGGCTTGCACAAGCTAGCAAGCTACGGAGTTTGCCGACAATGTATTTCTTGTAAAGTGTATACAAAGGAGTACGGAAGCTGGACAAATAAGATGCCAAAAACCAACCACTTTCATGTGGTATTGGACAGAAAGGAGGACTTTTTTTCTCCTCCATTCGAAAATGCGGATGTTATCATCACCACTGTCTGATTCCAATCAATGCAAGTCATCACAATCAGGTAATACACCAACTTATATTCTTGTCTTCATGAAAGAAAGGAATCCATATGTGTTAAACATGCTTGTATTATCTTTAACCACCTTTAAGTTGTTAACAATATTAACTATTTGTGTTAAACATGCTTGTATTATTTTTAACCACCTTTAATGTATTAACAATATTAACTATATGTGTTAAACATGCTTGCATTATCATTAAACACCTTTAACTTGTTAACAAAAACATATATTTCATAAATAAGTAAATATAAATTATATATATGAATGAGGTAGATCCCCACGACTTGATCAATTGAAAAGTAGCTCGCCTGCAGAAAAAGTGTGAGCACCCCTGGCGTAGTGGGTAGAGCGGCCGTGCCAGAAACCTGAGGGTTGCATGTTCGCTCCCCGCCTCTTGACATCCAAATCGCTGGGCAGGACACTTCACCCTTGCCCCGGGTCCGCTCACACTGGTGAATGAATGATGAATGAATGATAGGTGGTGGTCGGAGGGGCCATAGGCGCAAACTGGCAGCCTCGCTTCCGTCAGTCTACCCCAGGGCAGCTGTGGCTACAAATGTAGCTTACCACCACCAGGTGTGAATGAATGATGGGTTATTATCATTATCTTAGTGAGGAGGTATGGTTGACCCCCGTTGCTAGGTATGAGTCATCATTTCAAAAGCTGTGATTGGTTGATCTTAAAAGCTATTGTTTACCTGTTTCTCACCTTTTTTGTAAGGGGCGCCGGAAGTTGGCAGACCCGTCAGCGATCCTGTTCTGTCTCCCTGTAATGTTTGTCGGATCTTGAATGGGATTGTGCTGAAAATTGTAATTTCCCCTCAGGGATTGATAAAGTATTTCTGATTCTGATTCTGATTCTGATTAAAAATATCGACTTTTGTTGATAATGGGCAAAAGACGGACTCTTAAATCGATAAACCTAATCAACTTATATTCAATGGAATAGACTGCAAAGACTGTTCGAATGTTCGAACTGAGAAACAGATTTTTTTTTGCAAATAATCAGTAACTTAGAATTTAATGGCAGCAACACATTGCAAAAAAGTTGGCACAGGGGCATTTTTACCACTGTGTTACATGGCCTTTCCTTTTAACAACACTCAGTGAAGCTTTTCAGGTGGAATTATTTCCCATTCTTGCTTGATAAACAGCTTAAGTTGTTCAACGGTCGTATTTTAGATCTGGCCAGTCGTTTCTCCCAATCACGCCTCGTGATTGCCAACGTGACCATTGAAGTCCCCCAGTAGAACAAGGGAATCACCTGAAGGAGCCTTCTCCAGTACTTTCTCGAGGGACTCCAAAAAGGGCGGGTACTTGAACTACCATTTGGTGCGTGAGCACAAAAAAACAGTCAGGACCCATCCTCCCACCCGGAGGCGGAGGGAAGCTACCCTACCGTCCAGCGGGTAAAAATCCAACGTACAAGCTCTGAGCCGCGAAGCAACAAGTATTGCCACACCCGCCCGTCGCCTCTCACTGCTGGCAACGCCAGAGTGGAAGAGGGTCCAGCCCCTCTCAAGAAGACTGATATCAGAGCCCTTGCTGTACGTCAAAGTGAGGCTGACTAGATCCAGTCGGAACTTCTTCACCTTGCGCACCGGCTCAAGCCCCCTCTCCCTCAGCTAGATGACGTTCCACTGGGGGTGTAACGGTACGTGTATTTGTATTGAACCGTTTCGGTTCGGAGGTGTACCGAACGAGTTTCCACACGGACATATTAAGTAGCGTACCGCACGTTGTGTAAACAATGCACACCGAGGCACAACACACGGCATGCTAGTAACGACCGGGCTAGAACAACATGTAAAAGCCAGAGCTGGAAGACCCTCCTGCCTCGTTAAGATCCCCCGTTTGGGAACATTGCGGCTCGCGGTGTGATACAACAATGGAGGACGGAGGTTTGTCGACATTGTTCAGCAGCTGCTTCTGACAACACGTCAAACATGCTAACCCATTTGAAGCGTCGCCACCGCATTCAAGCAGCCTCTCCTCGGCGAGTCAGGCAGGGCTAACGCAATAACAAATGTTTTTATAGCAGCAGATTTAAGACCATATTGCATTAGAAACTAGATTTTGACCCACTTCTATGGTGGAAGAACAATGAGCCCATATATCCTCTTACTGCCAAGTTAGCCAGGCTGGGGGGGGGGAAGAAAAGTTAATCTGAGGCTGAGTTGACTAGAAACTATTTAATGTTGCACTTTTTATATGTAGAAGAAAAGTTTTGTCATTTTATTTAATCTGAGCAACAACTTGAGGCAGTTTAATGTTGATTAACGTGGACCCCGACTTAAACAATTTGAAAAACTTATTGGGGTGTTACCATTTAGTGGTCAATTGTACGTAGGGATGTCCCGATCCGATATTTGGATCGGATCAGCTGCCGATATTTGCCAAAAATTGCGTATCGGCAAGGCATGGGAAAATGCCGATCCAGATCCAGTTTTAAAAAAACTCCAGTCCGTGTTTTCCAACGCACCGATTTAAATAATACATTCCACTTTTCTGCTGCTCCCTAATTTCCGTTCCGCATTTTCCAGCACACCTTCAACACATCCACAGGTCTGTGGATTCTCACGCAGTTGCTTTTAGCTGCTGGCAGTACACGACAGGCTCTTCTCACTCTTTCCTGTGTCTCCCTCTCACAGACAGCAAGTACACCTTCTTACACACGTCACATACTGTCACGTCATACGTCACATACTGTCACGTCATACGTCACAAACGTATACGCCCTCTCCCAGCAGAGAGGTAGCAGCATGGCTAACGTTAGCTGTGATGCTAGCGCAGCCGTGCGAGCAACGCTCCCTCTAAGATGCTCGCCTGTGCAATTGCGCACTGTTTAAGCGTCCTCTGCGCATAGCAAATCTATGCCACGCACAAAATCAAATAAAGAAATAAGCGCATAACAATTTTCGACACACGGACACGACAGAGAAAACAGTTTTCGTCATCATTGTTCAAATATTATAACGTCTGTCGAGACGCTTATCTCCGTTCGGTGCCACACGTCCACACCATCAAAATGCCGAGGCAAACATTTCCACATCAACACCGTATGAAAAAATTAGTGATTTTTTTAGTTGTGATTTCCTTCTCTGCATGAAAGTTTAAAAGTAGCATATATTAATGCAGTATGAAGAAGAATGTTTTAATGTAGACATGCAAGCCTTGAAAGAACATTTTGAAAATCAAGACTACATTTCCTGCAAATGGGTGCATTTCTACCCTATATTTTAACTTTAGATGTATTCTCATATCAAACTCTTTTGGCTGTCTTTTTGACACTTACATCCGGCGCCCCCCTCCACACCCTGGATTGTAAATAATGTAAATAATTCAATGTGATTATCTTGTGTGATGACTGTATTATGATGATAGTATATATCTGATAGTATATATCTGTATCATGAATCAATTTAAGTGGACCCCGACTTAAACAAGTTGAAAAACTTATTGGGGTGTTACCATTTAGTGGTCAATTGTACGGAATATGTACTTCACTGTGCAACCTACTAATAAAAGTCTCAATCAATCAATCAAAACACATAGAATCATCATACTGCTGTGATTATATGCATCAAGTGTTCATTCAAGGCTTAGGCAAAATATCGAGATATATATTGTGTATCGCAATATGGCCTTAAAATATCGCAATATTAAAAAAAGGTCATATCACCCAGCCCTAGTTCAATGATGCCATTTCTGTTTGTCATGTATTATTTTGTCTATTTTGTGTTTATCCTTGAATAAACAGGTCAGTTTCTTGTTACCAACCATTGTGTATTATTCAAACTCCCCTAATTCAGCTGGTTAGTTGTTATCAAGAGTACTAAAACCCTTTTCAACATGATTCTGACAACTAAGTAGGCTAAATAACTTTAAACTTTAATACATGCTCGGATAGGCCAGTATCGGTCAGTATCGGTATCGGATCGGAAATGCAAAAACAATATCGGCATCGGATCGGAAGTGCAAAAACCTGGATCGGGACATCCCTAATTGTACGGAATATGTACTGTACTGTGCAATCTACTAATAAAAGTCTCAATCAATCAATCAATCAAAAAAAGCACTTTATATGTAGAAAGGTTTTGTTAAGAAACCATTCTGAGCCTTATCTTATTTAGTCTTTATTTTATATATGTTGACCACATGAACCCTGGCAATGGACCGTGTGTATATGTATGTTATGCCATTGTTTACAAATTTGGTAAATAAATAACCAAAAAAATGTATATGTTGTTGTTTTCTTACTGTACCGAAAATGAACCGAACCGTGACCTCTAAACCGAGGTACGTACCGAACCAAAATTTGTGTGTGCCGTTACACCCCTACGTTCCACGTCCCAAGAGCTAGCTTATGTAGCCAAGGATCAGACCATCGAGGGCGCGGTCTTCGACTGCCGCCCAGTTCGCAAAGCACCCGACCTCTATGGGCCCGCCTATTGGAGGCGGGAGTCATGTTGCCTTTTTGGGCGGGCAAGGGAAAACTATTTTCCTGTTGTTTTTTTTATTCATAGGAGTCTTTGAGCTGAAAATGAATAAATAATGAGAAATGTTTCTTTCTGGAACATACAGATGGTCCATAAAGTCTGTTAACAATGTAAAACATTTATTACAAAAGCAAATGAATATTTAAATTTGTGGGTGTCTGATTACAGAATGAGGAGTAGATATTGAAGGTTGTTCTGCCTCATTTAAAACCCTTCTATACAGACATTAGTTTCATCAAGCATTTCAAGGTTGTCCTCGATTTCCTGCCAAAATCGCTTTAGCATTTGCTCGTCAATGATGGCAACGCTTTCAGTGATGGTTTGATAGCAGATTTTCCAACATAACCCATAGAAAGTGCTATCCGGTGAACGAGGTGTCCAGGGAATTGGGCCATCGCTTTCATTTATCCACTGTTGGTTTTACATATGGGCCAAATGGGCAATTGCCCGAGGCGGTATTCTCAAGAGGACGTGACCCCGCCAGGAAAATCATATATAAATTGTACCGTAAAGTGTTTTTGTGTCTTGTCAAACGGCGGTGGTATGTGTTGATCTACAGCGTGTGGGGAATTGGTGCTCCCCTGTGTGGTGTAGGCAGGCCTGCCTTTCACATTTCAACCATTACGGTACCTGGGAATCCATACAAGTGCATAAACCAATTTTGGCACTTTGTGGTAAAAGGCCATGTCTCTCGTTGTTATTAATGCCCACCATTTGTCATCCACAAATGCTATTTCTCTCCCTTTACTAGAACATTGTGTGCCATAATCCACCCACGTCGCCATTGAAATGCTAAATGGATGTTTTTTCCTTGATTAGCTAGTGTATAAAAAATCAAATGAGTGGAAACTAGGGCTGGGGGATAAATTGATATAAATATCTATCGAGATAAACCCGTATTCGGTATCAATGAAAATGCGTTCAATAAAACGTCAGATTTTTCTTTTCTTCTTCTTCTTCTTTGTCGGAAGAAAGCGGAAGTTGCAAAGCAAGGTTGGTTGTGTGAACAAAGACACTCGCTCTCTGGTAACCGAACAACGCAGGAAGTGATCACTGATCAGTGGGAGTGACACGCTAACAGCCAATCAGGCGACAGCATCAACTATCAGGTTCGGTTGCACCATCTTGGACGTAGGGGTGTAACAGTACACAAACATTTCGGTTCGGTACGTACCTCGGTTTAGAGGTCGTGGTTCGGTTAATTTTTGGTACAGTAAGAAAACAACAAAATATACATTTTCTGGTTATTTATTTACCAAAATTTGTAAACAATGGCTTTATCCTTTTAACATAACAATAACATACATATTAGGGATGTCCCGATTCAGGTTTTTGCACTTCCGATCCGATACCGATATTGTTTTTGCACTTCCGATCCGATACCGATACTGACCGATACCGATACTGACCGATACTGGCCTATCCGAGCATGTATTGAAGTTTAAAGTTATTTAGCCTACTTAGTTGTCAGAATCATGTTGAAAAGGGATAACAACGAGCCAGCTGAATTAGGTGAGTTTGAATAGTACACAATGGTTGGTAACAAGAAACTGACCTGTTTATTCAAGGATAAACACAAAATAGACAAAATTATACATGACAAACAGAAATGGCATCATTGAAACAAGGGCTGGGCGATATGGCCTTTTTTTAATATTGCGATATTTTAAGGCCATATTGCGATACACCATATATATCTCGATATTTTGCCTTAGCCTTGAATGAACACTTGATGCATATAATCACAGCAGTATGATGATTCTGTGTGTTTTGATTGATTGATTGAGACTTTTATTAGTAGGTTGCACAGTACAGTACATATTCTGTACAATTGACCACTAAATGGTAACACCCCAATAAGTTTTTCAACTTGTTTAAGTCGGGGTCCACTTAAATTGATTCATGATACATATATACTATCAGATATATACTATCATCATAATACAGTCATCACACAAGATAATCACATTGAATTATTTACATTATTTATAATCCAGGGTGTGGAGGGGGGCGCCGGATGTAAGTGTCAAAAAGACAGCCAAAAGAGTTTGATATGAGAATAAATCTAAAGTTAAAATATAGGGTAGAAATGCATCCATTTGCAGGAAATGTAGTCTTGATTTTCAACATTTTCTTTTAAGGCTTGCATGTCTACATTAAAACATTCTTTTTCATACTGCATTAATATATGCTACTTTTAAACTTTCATGCAGAGAAGGAAATCACAACTAAAAAAATCACTAATTTTTTCATACGGTGTTGATGTGGAAATTTTTGCCTCTGCATTTTGATGGTGTGGACGTGTGGCACCGAACAGAGATAAGCGTTTCGACAGACGTTATAATATTTGAACAATGATGACGAAAACTGTTTTCTCTGTCGTGTCCGTGTGTCGAAAATTGTTATGCGCTTATTTTTTTATTTGATTTTGTGCGTGGCATATAATTGCTATGCGCAGATTACGTTTAAACAGTGCGCAATTGCACAAGCGCGCACCTTAGAGGGAGCGTTGGTCACACGGCTGCGCTAACATCACAGCTAACTTTAGCCATGCTGCTACCTCTCTGCTCGGGGAGGGCTTTTACGTATGTGACGTATGACGTGACAGTATGTGACGTGTGTAGGAAGGTGCGCTTGCTGTCTGTGAGAAGCACAGACACAGAAAAGAGTGAGAAGAGCCTGTCGTGTAATGCCAGCAGCTAAAAGCAACTGCGTTAGAATCCACAGACCTGTGGATGTGTTGAAGGTGTGCTGGAAAATGCGGAACGGAAATAATAGGGAGCAGCAGAAAAGTGGAATGTACTATTTAAATAGGTGCGTTGGAAAACACGGAGCAGAGTTTGTTTTTTTTAACTGGATCTGGATCAGCATTTTCCCATGCCTTTCCGATACGCATTTTTTTGCAAATATCGGCGGCCGATCCGATCCAAATATCGGATCGGGACATCCCTAATACATATACACACAGGGTCGATTGCCAGGGTTAATGTGGTCAACATATATAAAATAAAAACTAAATAAGGCTCAGAATTGGTTTCTTAACAAAACCTTTCTACATATAAAGTGCAACATTTCCACATATAAAGTGCAACATTAAACTGCTTCAAGTTGTTGCTCAGATTAAATAAAATGACAAAACTTTTCTTCTACATACAAAAAGTGCAACATTAAACAGTTTCAAGTCAACTCAGCCTCAGATTAACTTTTCTTTTCCCCCCCAGCCTTTAACCCTGGTGACTTTCACTCAATCTTCATGTTTTTTTGCCAGAAAAATCAGTTTATCCACATTGTCTGCAGAAAGAGCAGACCTGCTTGCAGTTAAAATGTCTCCAGCTGTGGAAAATACCCTTTGGCTGGGCACGGAGGTAGCAGGTATAGCGAGGCTAACTTGGCAGTAAGAGGATATATGGGCTCATTGATCTTCCACCATAGAAGTGGGTCAAAATCTAGTTTCTAATGCAATGTGGTCTTAAATCTGCTGCTATAAAAACATTTGTTATTGCTTTAGCCCTAACTGACTCGCCGAGGAGAAGCTGCTTGAATGCGGTGGGAGCTGTGTTTGTTCGTCTTTCTCTTCGTTGAAGCGATGTTATCCATTGTTGTATCGCACCGCGAAACTGAAATGTTCCCAAATGGGAGATTTTAACGAAGCAGGAGGGTCTTCCAGCTCTGGCTTTTGCATGTTGTAGTAGCCCAGTCGTTGCTAGCATGCCGTGTGTTGTGCCTCAGTGTGCATTGTTTACACAACGTGCGCTACGCTACTTAATATGTCCGTGTGGAAACTCGTTCGGTACACCTCCGAACCGAACCGAATCCCCCGTACTGAAACGGTTCAATACAAATACACGTACCGTTACACCCTTACTGACGGTTGATTCTTTGCATGGAGTGAGAAGAGAAAGTAAAAATGAAGAAATTGTGGATAAAAGACGAAAAGTCACCCAGACAATGTGGCGGTTTGTTGGATTTTTTTTCAAAGGGACCGTAGTCAGACCAATGTGGTCTGTAAACGAAGCAAGGCGCTCGTCCCCGCCAAGACCGCTAATACCACACCACATTGGTAAATGGGTTATACTTGTATATATATAATTGTATATTTTCTACCTTCAAGGTACTCAAAGCACTTTGACACTATTTCCACATTCACCCATTCCCACACATAACTTCACACACACATTGTCACACTGATGGCAGGAGCTGCCATGCAAGGCGCTAATCACGACCCATCACGAGCAAGGGTGAAGTGTCTTGCTCAAGGACACAACGGACGTGACTAGGTTAGTAGAAGCTGGGGATTGAACCTGGAACCCTCAGGTTGTTGGCACGGCCACTCTACCAACCGCGCCACGCCGTCCCTTAGCCGTGCTCACCCTTTAGAGCACACCTAAAACTTCCTGGCCTTCAACCTGCAGAAAATAGTTTTTCTCAGGTTTCTCTATGTTTACATTTTCCCACTTTGCACTATTTTCTGACACTTTATGAAGCATTTCTTACATATTTGCACCGTCATTTTAATAGTAATGTTGCAATGTGATTTTAGTATTTTGTTTACATTGTTTACATGAGTGTTTTTCCTGCTTGTGTTGACATTTCCTTTGCTCTCTGCCT